>NC_088235.1:2276515-2393311 GCF_036934945.1 Oncorhynchus masou masou
ACTACAGTCTACACTCTATTACTCCATATTCAGACTTCAATCTACACTCTGTTACACCATATTCAGACTACAGTCTACACTCTATTACACCATATTCAGACTACAGTCTACACTCTATTACACCATATTCAGACTACAGTCTACACTCTATTACTCCATATTCAGACTTCAATCTACACTCTGTTACACCATATTCAGACTACAGTCTACACTCTATTACACCATATTCAGACTACAGTCTACACTCTATTACACCATATTCAGACTACAGTCTACACTCTATTACACCATATTCAGACTACAGTCTACACTCTATTACACCATATTCAGACTACAGTCTACACTCTGTTACACCATATTTAGACTACAGTCTACACTCTATTACACCATATTTAGACTACAGTCTACACTCTATCTATTACACCATATTCAGACTACAGTCTACACTCTGTTACACCATATTCAGACTACAGTCTACACTCTATTACACCATATTCAGACTACAGTCTACACTCTGTTACACCATATTTAGACTACAGTCTACACTCTATTACACCATATTTAGACTACAGTCTACACTCTGTCAGTTACACCATATTCAGACTTCAGTCTACACTCTATTACACCATATTTAGACCACAGTCTACACTCTATTACACCATATTCAGACTACAGTCTACACTCTATTACACTATATTCAGACTACAGTCTACACTCTATTACACCATATTCAGACTACAGTCTACACTCTATTACACCATATTCAGACCACAGTCTACACTCTATTACACCATATTTAGACTACAGTCTACACTCTGTCTGTTACACCATATTCAGACTACAGTCTACACTCTGTTATACCATATTCAGACTACAGTCTACACTCTATTACACCATATTCAGACTACAGTCTACACTCTATTACACCATATTCAGACCACAGTCTACACTCTATTACACCATATTTAGACTACAGTCTACACTCTATTACACCATATTCAGACTACAGTCTACACTCTATTACACCATATTCAGACTACAGTCTACACTCTATTACACCATATTCAGACCACAGTCTACACTCTGTCTGTTACACCATATTCAGACTACAGTCTACACTCTATTACACCATATTCGGACTACAGTCTACACTCTGTCTGTTACACCATATTCAGACCACAGTCTACACTCTATTACACCATATTCAGACTACAGTCTACACTCTGTTAGACCATATTCAGACTTCAGTCTACACTCTATTACACCATATTCAGACTACAGTCTACACTCTGTCTGTTACACCATATTCAGACTACAGTCTACACTCTATTGCACCATATTCAGACTACAGTCTACACTCTGTTAGACCATATTCAGACTACAGTCTACACTCTATTACACCATATTCAGACTACAGTCTACACTCTATTGCACCATATTCAGACTACAGTCTACACTCTATTACACCATATTCAGACTACAGTCTACACTCTGTTACACCATATTCAGACTACAGTCTACACTCTATTACACCATATTCAGACTACAGTCTACACTCTATTACACCATATTCAGACTACAGTCTACACTCTATTACACCATATTCAGACTTCAGTCTACACTCTGTTACATCATATTCAGACTTCAGTCTACACTCTATTACACCATATTTAGACTACAGTCTACACTCTGTCTGTTACACCATATTCAGACTACAGTCTACACTCTATTACACCATATTCAGACTACAGTCTACACTCTGTCTGTTACACCATATTCAGACTACAGTCTACACTCTATTACACCATATTCAGAATTCAGTCTACACTCTGTCTGTTACACCATATTCAGACTACAGTCTACACTCTATTACACCATATTCAGACTACAGTCTACACTCTATTACACCATATTCAGACTACAGTCTACACTCTATTACACCATATTCAGACTACAGTCTACACTCTGTCTATTACACCATATTCAGACTACAGTCTACACTCTATTACACCATATTCAGACTACAGTCTACACTCTATTACACCATATTCAGACTACAGTCTACACTCTGTTACACCATATTCAGACTACAGTCTACACTCTGTCTATTACACCATATTCAGACTACAGTCTACACTCTATTACACCATATTCAGACTTCAGTCTACACTCTGTTACACCATATTCAGACTACAGTCTACACTCTATTACACCATATTCAGACTACAGTCTACACTCTATTACACCATATTCAGACTACAGTCTACACTCTATTACACCATATTTAGACTACAGTCTACACTCTATTACACCATATTCAGACTACAGTCTACACTCTGTTACACCATATTCAGACTACAGTCTACACTCTGTCTGTTACACCATATTTAGACTACAGTCTACACTCTGTCACACCATATTCAGACTACAGTCTACACTCTGTCTGTTACACCATATTCAGACTACAGTCTACACTCTGTCTGTTACACCATATTCAGACTACAGTCTACACTCTATTACACCATATTCAGACTACAGTCTACACTCTATTACACCATATTCAGACTTCAGTCTACACTCTATTACACCATATTCAGACTACAGTCTACACTCTATTACACCATATTCAGACTACAGTCTACACTCTATTACACCATATTCAGACTTCAGTCTACACTCTATTACACCATATTCAGACTACAGTCTACACTCTATTACACCATATTCAGACTACAGTCTACACTCTATTACACCATATTCAGACTACAGTCTACACTCTATTACAACATATTCAGACTTCAGTCTACACTCTATTACACCATATTCAGACTACAGTCTACACTCTATTACACCATATTCAGACTTCAGTCTACACTCTGTCACACCATATTCAGACTACAGTCTACACTCTATTACACCATATTCAGACTTCAGTCTACACTCTATTACACCATATTCAGACTACAGTCTACACTCTATTACACCATATTCAGACTACAGTCTACACTCTATTACACCATATTCAGACTTCAGTCTACACTCTATTACACCATATTCAGACTACAGTCTACACTCTGTTACACCATATTCAGACTACAGTCTACACTCTATTACACCATATTCAGACTACAGTCTACACTCTATTACACCATATTCAGACTACAGTCTACACTCTATTACACCATATTCAGACTACAGTCTACACTCTGTCACACCATATTCAGACTACAGTCTACACTCTATTACACCATATTCAGACTACAGTCTACACTCTATTACACCATATTCAGACTACAGTCTACACTCTATTACACCATATTCAGACTACAGTCTACACTCTATTACACCATATTCAGACTACAGTCTACACTCTGTCTGTTACACCATATTCAGACTACAGTCTACACTCTATTACACCATATTCAGACTACAGTCTACACTCTATTACACCATATTCAGACTACAGTCTACACTCTATTACACCATATTCAGACTACATTCTACACTCTATTACACCATATTTAGACTACAGTCAACACTCTATCACACCATATTCAGACTACAGTCTACACTCTGTCTGTTACACCATATTCAGACTACAGTCTACACTCTATTACACCATATTCAGACTACAGTCTACACTCTATTACACCATATTCAGACTACAGTCTACACTCTGTCTGTTACACCATATTCAGACTACAGTCTACACTCTATTACACCATATTCAGACTACAGTCTACACTCTATTACACCATATTCAGACTACAGTCTACACTCTATTACACCATATTCAGACTACAGTCTACACTCTATTACACCATATTCAGACTTCAGTCTACACTCTATTACACCATATTCAGACTACAGTCTACACTCTGTCTGTTACACCATATTCAGACTACAGTCTACACTCTGTCACACCATATTCAGACTACAGTCTACACTCTGTTACACCATATTCAGACTACAGTCTACACTCTGTCTATTACACCATATTCAGACTACAGTCTACACTCTGTCTGTTACACCATATTCAGACTACAGTCTACACTCTATTACACCATATTCAAACTACAGTCTACACTCTGTCTGTTACCCATATTTAGTCTTCTGATAAGCCTTTCTTCACATTGACCTTAATGTGGGTCTGTAAATGTATTTTCAAACATATCCTAAATGTTTGAACAGCTGGAATTACACTTCCTTTATTTGATCCATCCAGCTTTGTTAAATATCTTGTATCCCCAACGGTCGTCGTTATCTAATGAACCCTCTTCTCCATGACTCTGCATTTCAAATCATTTGACTATCATAGATTTGACTGATCATAGGTCATAGGTCGTAGGTTTGACTGTTCATAGGTCATTGTTCATAGGTTATAGGTATGACTGATCATAGGTCATAGGTCGTAGGTTTGACTGATCATAGGTCATAGGTCGTAGGTTTGACTGATCATAGGTCATATGTTTCAACTGATCATAGGTTATAGGTCATAGGTTTGACTGATCATAGGTCATAGGTCATAGGTTTGACTGATCATAGGTCATATGTCATAGGTTTGACTGATCATAGGTCATATGTCATAGGTTCGACTGATCATAGGTCATATGTCATAGGTTCGACTGATCATAGGTCATAGGTCATAGTTTCGACTGATCATAGGTCATAGGTCATAGGTTGGACTGATCATAGGCCATAGGTTTGACTGATCATAGGTCATAGGTCATAGGTTATAGGTTCGACTGAAAATAGGCCATAGGTCATAGGTTCGACTGATCATAGGTCATAGGTCATAGGTTCGACTGATCATAGGTCATAGGTCATAGGGTTGACTGATCATAGGTCATAGTTTCGACTGATCATAGGTCATATGTTTGACTGATCATAGGTCATAGATCATAGGTTCGACTGATCATAGGTAATAGGTCGTAGGTTTGACTGATCATAGGTCATAGGTCATAGGTCATAGGTTATAGGTTATAGGTTCGACTGATCATAGGCCATAGGTCATAGGTTCGACTGATCATAGGCCATAGGTCATAGGTTCGACTGATCATAGGCCAAAGGTTTGACTGATCATAGGTCATAGGTCGTAGGTTTGACACAACGTTGTGGTAATGTCTTCAACCATTGAAGCAGGTGATTAACCATTAATAATGTGAGAATCTGAAAGCATAATGCGTGTCTAATAGACGGTAAATCAATCACATCTTGGCAGTGGTGGTGTTTACTATTTCAAAGCACAAGGTCTGTGTCTCAAATGGCTCTGTTGTGAAATTGTTAGATCACTTGTTAGATATTACTGCACGGTCGGAACTAGAAGCACATACATTTCGCTACACTCGCATTAACATCTGTTAACCATGTGTGAGTGACCAATAAAATGTGAAAAAATTTGATTTTATTTGACATAGTACACTACTTCTGACCAGGGCCCATCGAGCTCTTTATAGGGAATAGGGTGCCATTAGGGGATGGAGACAAGGTCAGGGGTTCTACACTCTACTTCTCTTGGGGATGGAGACAAGGTCAGGGGTTCTACACTCTACTTCTCTTGGGGATGGAGACAAGGTCAGGGGTTCTACACTCTACTTCTCTTGGGGATGGAGACAAGGTCAGGGGTTCTACACTCTACTTCTCTTGGGGATGGAGACAAGGTCAGGGGTTCTACACTCTACTTCTCTTGGGGATGGAGACAAGGTCAGGGGTTCTACACTCTACTTCTCTTGGGGATGGAGACAAGGTCAGGGGTTCTACACTCTACTTCTCTTGGGGATGGAGACAAGGTCAGGGGTTCTACACTCTACTTCTCTTGGGGATGGAGACAAGGTCAGGGGTTCTACACTCTACTTCTCTTGGGGATGGAGACAAGGTCAGGGGTTCTACACTCTACTTCTCTTGGGGATGGAGACAAGGTCAGGGGTTCTACACTCTACTTCTCTTGGGGATGGAGACAAGGTCATGAGGGTATAGTGTTGAGGAGCATGGGGTGGTGTTGAGGAGCAGGGTGTGGTGTTGAGGAGAATGGGGTGGTGTTGAGGAGCAGGGTGTAGTGTTGAGGAGCAGGGTGTAGTGTTGAGGAGCAGGGTGTGGTGTTGAGGAGCAGGGGGTAGTGTTGAGGAGCAGGGGGTAGTGTTGAGGAGCATGGTGTGGTGTTGAGGAGCAGGGTGTAGTGTTGTGGAGCAGGGTGTGGTGTTGAGGAGCAGGGTGGGGTGTTGAGGAGCAGGGTGTAGTGTTGAGGAGCAGGGTGTGGTGTTGAGGAGCAGGGTGGGGTGTTGAGGAGCAGGGTGTGGTGTTGAGGAGCAGGGTGGGGTGTTGAGGAGCAGGGTGTGGTGTTGAGGAGCAGGGTGTGGTGTTGAGGAGCAGGGTGTGGTGTTGAGGAGCAGGATGTGGTGTTGAGGAGCATGGTTTGGTGTTGAGGAGCAGGGTGTAGTGTTGTGGAGCAGGGTGTGGTGTTGAGGAGCAGGGCGTAGTGTTGTGGAGCAGGGTGTAGTGTTGAGGAGCAGGGTGTAGTGTTGTGGAGCAGGGTGTGGTGTTGAGGAGCAGGGTGTAGTTTTGAGGAGCAGGGTGGGGTGTTGAGGAGCAGGGTGTGGTGTTGAGGAGCAGGGTGTAGTGTTGAGGAGCAGGGTGGGGTGTTGAGGAGCAGGGTGTGGTGTTGAGTAGCAGGGTGTAGTGTTGAGGAGCAGGGTGTAGTGTTGAGGAGCAGGGTGTGGTGTTGAGGAGCAGGGTGTAGTGTTGAGTAGCAGGGTGTAGTGTTGAGGAGCAGGGGGTAGTGTTGAGGAGCAGGGTGGGGTGTTGAGGAGCAGGCAGTAGTGTTAAGGAGCAGGGTGTAGTGTTGAGGAGCAGGGTGTAATGTTGAGGAGCAGGGTGTGGTGTTGAGGAGCAGGGTGTAGTGTTGAGGAGCAGGGTGTAGTGTTGAGGAGCAGGGGGTAGTGTTGAGGAGCATGGTGTGGTGTTGAGGAGCAGGGTGTGGTGTTGAGGAGCAGGGTGTGGTGTTGAGGAGCAGGGTGTGGTGTTGAGGAGCAGGGTGTGTTGTTGAGGAGCAGGGTGTGGTGTTGAGGAGCAGGGTGTAGTGTTGAGGAGCATGGTGTTGAGGAGCAGGGTGTGGTGTTGAGGAGCAGGGTGTGTTGTTGAGGAGCAGGGTGTAGTGTTGAGGAGCAGGGTGTAGTGTTGGTGAGCAGGGTGGGGTGTTGAGGAGCAGGGTGTAGTGTTGAGGAGCAGGGTGTAGTGTTGGGGAGCAGGGTGGGGTGTTGAGGAGCAGGGTGTAGTGTTGTGGAGCAGGGTGGGGTGTTGAGGAGCAGGGTGTAGTGTTGAGGAGCAGGGTGTAGTGTTGAGTAGCAGGGTGTGGTGTTGAGGAGCAGGGTGTGGTGTTGAGGAGCAGGCAGTAGTGTTAAGGAGCAGGGTGTAGTGTTGAGGAGCAGGGTGTAATGTTGAGGAGCAGGGTGTGGTGTTGAGGAGCAGGGTGTAGTGTTGAGGAGCAGGGTGTAGTGTTGAGGAGCAGGGGTAGTGTTGAGGAGCATGGTGTGGTGTTGAGGAGCAGGGTGTGGTGTTGAGGAGCAGGGTGTGGTGTTGAGGAGCAGGGTGTGGTGTTGAGGAGCAGGGTGTAGTGTTGAGGAGCAGGGTGTAGTGTTGAGGAGCAGGGTGTGGTGTTGAGGAGCAGGGTGTGGTGTTGAGGAGCAGGGTGTAGTGTTGAGGAGCAGGGTGTGGTGTTGAGGAGCAGGGTGTGGTGTTGAGGAGCAGGGTGTAGTGTTGAGTAGCAGGGTGTGGTGTTGAGGATCAGGGTGTAGTGTTGAGGAGCAGGGTGTGGTGTTGAGGAGCAGGGTGGGGTGTTGTGGAGCAGGGTGGGGTGTTGATGAGTAGGGTGTGGTGTTGAGGAGCAGGGTGTAGTGTTGAGGAGCAGGGTGGAGTGTTGTGGAGCAGGGTGGGGTGTTGATGAGTAGGGTGTGGTGTTGAGGAGCAGGGTGTGGTGTTGAGGAGCAGGGTGAGGTATTAACCGCATGGTGCCGACATTATGGTGCCGACATTATGGTGCCGACATTATGGTGCCGACATTATGGTGCCGGCATTATGGTGCCGGCATTATGGTGCCGGCATTATGGTGCCGACATTATGGTGCCGGCATTATGGTGCCGACATTATGGTGCCGGCATTATGGTGCCGGCATTATGGTGCCGGCATTATGGTGCCGACATTATGGTGCCGACATTATGGTGCCGACATGATGGTGCCGACATGATGGTGCCGACATGATGGTGCCGACATGATGGTGCCGACATTATGGTGCCGACATGATGGTGCCGACATGATGGTGCCGACATTATGGTGCCGGCATTATGGTGCCGGCATTATGGTGCCGACATTATGGTGCCGACATGATGGTGCCGACATGATGGTGCCGACATTATGGTGCCGACATGATGGTGCCGACATTATGGTGCCGACATTATGGTGCCGACATGATGGTGCCGACATTATGGTGCCGACATGATGGTGCCGACATTATGGTGCCGACATTATGGTGCCGACATGATGGTGCCGACCTGATGGTGCCGACATTATGGTGCCGACATTATGGTGCCAACATGGGAAGAACATCTTACCTCTGGCCATAATGATGTCAGATGTAAGGATAAGCAGAGTCAATGACCATGATGATGTCAGAGGTAAGGATAAGCAGAGTCAATCACCATGATGATGTAATGATAAGCAGAGTCAATGACCATGATGATGTCAAAGGTAAGGATAAGCAGAGACAATCACCATGATGATGTCAGATGTAAGGATAAGCAGAGTCAATGACCATGATGATGTCAGAGGTAAGGATAAGCAGAGTCAATCACCATAATGATGTCAGAGGTAAGGATAAGCAGAGTCAATCACCATGATGATGTAAGGATAAGCAGAGTAAATGGCCATGATGATGTCAGAGGTAAGGATAAGCTGAGTCAATCACCATGACGATGTCAGATGTAAGGATAAGCAGAGTCAATGACCATGATGATGTCAGAGGTAAGGATAAGCAGAGTCAATCACCATGATGATGTAAGGATAAGCTGAGTCAATGACCATGATGATGTCAGAGGTAAGGATAAGCAGAGTCAATCACCATGACGATGTCAGATGTAAGGATAAGCAGAGTCAATGACCATGATGATGTCAGAGGTAAGGATAAGCAGAGTCAATCACCATGACGATGTCAGATGTAAGGATAAGCAGAGTCAATGACCATGATGATGTCAGAGGTAAGGATAAGCAGAGTCAATCACCATGATGATGTAAGGATAAGCTGAGTCAATGACCATGATGATGTCAGAGGTAAGGATAAGCAGAGTCAATGTCCATGATGATGGGTTCTCTCTTTGTACATGAACTTTCTACTGATGATGATGACGTGTAGTGTGAAATCTCCTCTGGTTGAGTTATTTTCCATCTGGGTGACCTCCCTCTGAGTGATGACCTCCTCTGGGTAATGATCTCCCTCTGGGTAATGACTCTCTCATGGTAATGACCTCCCTCTGTCTAATGACCTACATTTGGGTAATGACCCCCTCTGGGTAATGACTCCCTCTGGGTAATGATCTCCCTCTGGGTATTGACCTCCCTCTGGGTAATGACCTCCCTCTGGGTAATGATCTCTCTTGGTAATGACCTCCTCTGGGTAATGATCTCTCTTGGTAATGACCTCCCTCTGGGTAATGTTCTCTCTCTGGGTAATGACCTCCCTCTGTATAATGACCTCACTCTGGGTAATGATCTCTCTCTGTCTAATGATCTCCCTCTGGGTAATGACCTCCTCTGGGTAATGACCTCTCTCTGGGCAATGATCACTCTTGGTAATGACCTCCCTCTGTCTAATGACCTCTCTCTGGCTAATGACCTCCCTCTGGGTAATGATCTCTCTTGGTAATGATCTCCCTCTGGGTAATGATCTCCCTCTGGGTAATGATCTCTCTCTGGGTAATGACCTCCCTCTGTATAATGACCTCACTCTGGGTAATGACCTCTCTCTGTCTAATGACATCCCTCTGGGTAATGATCTCCCTCTGGGTAATGATCTCCTCTGGGTAATGATCTCTCTGGGTCATGACCTCTCTCTGTCTAATGACCTCCCTCTGTATAATGACCTCACTCTGGGTAATGACCTCTCTCTGTCTAATGACCTCCCTCTGGGTAATGATCTCCCTCTGGGTAATGATCTCTCTCTGGGTCATGACCTCTGTATCTTCTGGCACAGTGTATTGTTTTGGTTTGGTTTAGAATGAAGAGGGGACCTTTGGGTTATTTAGTTATTCTGTAATCAATTAGGGAACATTTGGGTTATTTATATATTATGTGTATGTGATTGGCTCAGCTCGGAGGGGATCTGAGGTGAACACAGGCCATCATGTTGTGATTGGCTCAGCTCTGAGGGGATGTGAGGAGAACACAGGCCATCATGTTGTGATTGGCTCAGCTCTGAGGGGATGTGAGGTGAACACAGGCCATCATATTGTGATTGGCTCAGCTCTGAGGAGATGTGAGGAGAACACAGGCCATCATATTGTGATTGGCTCAGCTCTGAGGGGATGTGAGGTGTACACAGGCCCATCATATTGTGATTGGCTCAGCTCTGAGGGGATGTGAGGAGAACACAGGCCCATCATATTGTGATTGGCTCAGCTCTGAGGGCCAGAGACAATATGTATCCTCATCTATTCCAGTGCTTGGTGTCCATCTTTGCTGCTTAGTTTAATTGAACGTATTCAGCCGAGATATTCCTCTCAGTAACACTTGCCAGTGTTTCCCAGAGTCCACCAGTGTTTCCCAGTCCACCAGTGTTTCCCAGTCCACCAGTGTTTCCCAGAGTCCACCAGTGTTTCCCAGTCCACCAGTGTTTCCCAGTCCACCAGTGTTTCCCAGTCCACCAGTGTTTCCCAGTCCACCAGTGTTTCCCAGTCCACCAGTGTTTCCCAGTCCACCAGTGTTTCCCAGAGTCCACCAGTGTTTCCCAGTCCACCAGTGTTTCCCAGTCCACCAGTGTTTCCCAGTCCACCAGTGTTCCCCAGTCCACCAGTGTTTCCCAGTCCACCAGTGTTTCCCAGTCCACCAGTGTTTCCCAGTCCACCAGTGTTTCCCAGTCCACCAGTGTTTCCCAGAGTCCACCAGTGTTTCCCAGTCCACCAGTGTTTCCCAGTCCACCAGTGTTTCCCAGTCCACCAGTGTTTCCCAGTCCACCAGTGTTTCCCAGTCCACCAGTGTTTCCCAGTCCACCAGTGTTTCCCAGAGTCCACCAGTGTTTCCCAGTCCACAAGTGTTTCCCAGTCCACCAGTGTTTCCCAGAGTCCACCAGTGTTTCCCAGTCCACAAGTGTTTCCCAGTCCACCAGTGTTTCCCAGTCCACCAGTGTTTCCCAGTCCACCAGTGTTTCCCAGAGTCCACCAGTGTTTCCCAGTCCACCAGTGTTTCCCAGAGTCCACCAGTGTTTCCCAGTCCACCAGTGTTTCCCAGTCCACCAGTGTTTCCCAGTCCACCAGTGTTTCCCAGTCCACCAGTGTTTCCCAGTCCACCAGTGTTTCCCAGTCCACCAGTGTTTCCCAGAGTCCACCAGTGTTTCCCAGTCCACCAGTGTTTCCCAGTCCACCAGTGTTTCCCAGAGTCCACCAGTGTTTCCCAGTCCACCAGTGTTTCCCAGAGTCCACCAGTGTTTCCCAGTCCACCAGTGTTTCCCAGAGTCCACCAGTGTTTCCCAGAGTCCACCAGTGTTTCCCAGTCCACCAGTGTTTCCCAGTCCACCAGTGTTTCCCAGTCCACCAGTGTTTCCCAGAGTCCACCAGTGTTTCCCAGTCCACCAGTCCACCAGTGTTTCCCAGTCCACCAGTGGTTCCCAGTCCACCAGTGTTTCCCAGTCCACCAGTGTTTCCCAGAGTCCACCAGTGTTTCCCAGTCCACCAGTGTTTCCCAGTCCACCAGTGTTTCCCAGTCCACCAGTGTTTCCCAGTCCACCAGTGTTTCCCAGTCCACCAGTGTTTCCCAGAGTCCACCAGTGTTTCCCAGTCCACCAGTGTTTCCCAGAGTCCACCAGTGTTTCCCAGTCCACCAGTGTTTCCCAGTCCACCAGTGTTTCCCAGTCCACCAGTGTTTCCCAGTCCACCAGTGTTTCCCAGAGTCCACCAGTGTTTCCCAGTCCACCAGTGTTTCCCAGTCCACCAGTGTTTCCCAGTCCACCAGTGTTTCCCAGTCCACCAGTGTTTCCCAGAGTCCACCAGTGTTTCCCAGTCCACCAGTGTTTCCCAGTCCACCAGTGTTTCCCAGTCCACCAGTGTTTCCCAGTCCACCAGTGTTTCCCAGAGTCCACCAGTGTTTCCCAGTCCACCAGTGTTTCCCAGTCCACCAGTGTTTCCCAGAGTCCACCAGTGTTTCCCAGTCCACCAGTGTTTCCCAGTCCACCAGTGTTTCCCAGAGTCCACCAGTGTTTCCCAGTCCACCAGTGTTTCCCAGTCCACCAGTGTTTCCCAGAGTCCACCAGTGTTTCCCAGTCCACCAGTGTTTCCCAGAGTCCACCAGTGTTTCCCAGTCCACCAGTGTTTCCCAGAGTCCACCAGTGTTTCCCAGTCCACCAGTGTTTCCCAGTCCACCAGTGTTTCCCAGAGTCCACCAGTGTTTCCCAGTCCACCAGTGTTTCCCAGAGTCCACCAGTGTTTCCCAGTCCACCAGTGTTTCCCAGAGTCCACCAGTGTTTCCCAGTCCACCAGTGTTTCCCAGAGTCCACCAGTGTTTCCCAGAGTCCACCAGTGTTTCCCAGTCCACCAGTGTTTCCCAGTCCACCAGTGTTTCCCAGAGTTTCCACCAGTGTTTCCCAGTCCACCAGTGTTTCCCAGTCCACCAGTGTTTCCCAGTCCACCAGTGTTTCCCAGTCCACCAGTGTTTCCCAGTCCACCAGTGTTTCCCAGTCCACCAGTGTTTCCCAGTCCACCAGTGTTTCCCAGAGTCCACCAGTGTTTCCCAGTCCACCAATGTTTCCCAGTCCACCAGTGTTTCCCAGTCCACCAGTGTTTCCCAGTCCACCAGTGTTTCCCAGTCCACCAGTGTTTCCCAGAGTCCACCAGTGTTTCCCAGTCCACCAGTGTTTCCCAGTCCACCAGTGTTTCCCAGTCCACCAGTGTTTCCCAGTCCACCAGTGTTTCCCAGAGTCCACCAGTGTTTCCCAGTCCACCAGTGTTTCCCAGTGTTTCCCAGAGTCCACCAGTGTTTCCCAGTCCACCAGTGTTTCCCAGTCCACCAGTGTTTCCCAGTCCACCAGTGTTTCCCAGTCCACCAGTGTTTCCAGTCCACCAGTGTTTCCCAGTCCACCAGTGTTTCCCAGTCCACCAGTGTTTCCCAGTCCACCAGTGTTTCCCAGTCCACCAGTGTTTCCCAGTCCACCAGTGTTTCCCAGTCCACCAGTGTTTCCCAGAGTCCACCAGTGTTTCCCAGTCCACCAGTGTTTCCCAGTCCACCAGTGTTTCCCAGTCCACCAGTGTTTCCCAGTCCACCAGTGTTTCCCAGTCCACCAGAGTCCACCAGTGTTTCCCAGTCCACCAGTGTTTCCAGAGTCCACCAGTGTTTCCCAGTCCACCAGTGTTTTCCAGAGTCCACCAGTGTTTCCCAGTCCACCAGTGTTTCCCAGTCCACCAGTGTTTCCCAGTCCACCAGTGTTTCCCAGTCCACCAGTGTTTCCCAGTCCACCAGTGTTTCCCAGAGTCCACCAGTGTTTCCCAGTCCACCAGTGTTTCCCAGTCCACCAGTGTTTCCCAGTCCACCAGTGTTTCCCAGTCCACCAGTGTTTCCCAGTCCACCAGTGTTTCCCAGTCCACCAGTCCAGTCCACCAGTGTTTCCCAGAGTCCACCAGTGTTTCCCAGTCCACCAGTGTTCCCAGTCCCAGAGTCCACCAGTGTTTCCCAGTCCACCAGTGTTTCCCAGTCCACCAGTGTTTCCCAGTCCACCAGTGTTTCCCAGTCCACCAGTGTTTCCCAGTCCACCAGTGTTTCCCAGAGTCCACCAGTGTTTCCCAGTCCACCAGTGTTTCCCAGAGTCCACCAGTGTTTCCCAGTCCACCAGTGTTTCCCAGAGTCCACCAGTGTTTCCCAGTCCACCAGTGTTTCCCAGAGTCCACCAGTGTTTCCCAGAGTCCACCAGTGTTTCCCAGTCCACCAGTGTTTCCCAGTCCACCAGTGTTTCCCAGAGTCCACCAGTGTTTCCCAGTCCACCAGTGTTTCCCAGTCCACCAGTGTTTCCCAGTCCACCAGTGTTTCCCAGTCCACCAGTGTTTCCCAGTCCACCAGTGTTTCCCAGTCCACCAGTGTTTCCCAGTCCACCAGTGTTTCCCAGTCCCCAGAGTCCACCAGTGTTTCCCAGTCCACCAGTGTTTCCCAGTCCACCAGTGTTTCCCAGAGTCCACCAGTGTTTCCCAGTCCACCAGTGTTTCCCAGTCCACCAGTGTTTCCCAGAGTCCACCAGTGTTTCCCAGTCCACCAGTGTTTCCCAGTCCACCAGTGTTTCCCAGAGTCCACCAGTGTTTCCCAGTCCACCAGTGTTTCCCAGTCCACCAGTGTTTCCCAGTCCACCAGTGTTTCCCAGAGTCCACCAGTGTTTCCCAGTCCACCAGTGTTTCCCAGTCCACCAGTGTTTCCCAGAGTCCACCAGTGTTTCCCAGTCCACCAGTGTTTCCCAGTCCACCAGTGTTTCCCAGTCCACCAGTGTTTCCCAGTCCACCAGTGTTTCCCAGTCCACCAGTGTTTCCCAGAGTCCACCAGTGTTTCCCAGTCCACCAGTGTTTCCCAGTCCACCAGTGTTTCCCAGTCCACCAGTGTTTCCCAGTCCACCAGTGTTTCCCAGAGTCCACCAGTGTTTCCCAGTCCACCAGTGTTTCCCAGTCCACCAGTGTTTCCCAGTCCACCAGTGTTTCCCAGTCCATTGCTCTGCCCAGGCATAAAGCACACACACGCTCCTGTCCAGTTGAGATGACTTGTAAACTATCTGTCATTTAAAAAAATATATATATAACCAGCCTGACTTCTGTTGTGTGATCTGTGTTTAGTGTGTGTGTGTGTGTGTGTGTGTGTGTGTGTGTGTGTGTGTGTGTGTGTGTGTGTGTGTGTGTGTGTGTGTGTGTGTGTGTGTGTGTGTGTGTGCGTGCGTGCGTGCGTGCGTGTGTACTGTACTGTATGTAACTTGGGAGTGAAGTGTCGTACCAAACGCAGAACTAACAACGGTATCCTAGCACCAGTATACCTGGGACACATGGTCAAACTGTACCTTCTACCTATTGGCCTGTCTACACGCTCACAGAAAAGATACAACCACTCTCTCTGTGGATATCATTTGATGGCGCTGGTACACAGGGCCTTCTGACAAACATGGGGCTGTTAGAAAAGGAAGTTTAAATGTTTCTTTTTTTTTTTATAGGAAACTGTTCAAACATTATATTCCCCTGGGGGCTGAGAGACAAACACGCTCTGACTTTTAACAAGAAACAGGAACTGAGGCCATTTTCACACTGAGGTTTTGAGGTGAAATGATGTTCTGCTTCACTGGCGAATGGCTCTGCTGTAATCTGTAATGTAATGAAGTCAGCATGCTCCTTCTTCCTGGGTCCCAAATGGAACCCCATACCCTACATAGTCCACTGCTTTGGATGAGCCCCAGTCCGAGGTGGTAGGGGTTAATGAAGTCAGCATTCTCCTTTTTCCTGGGTCCCAAATGGAACCCCATACCCTACATAGTCCACTGCTTTGGACGAGCCCCAGTCCGAGGTGGTAGGGGATAAATCGATAACGTTGTGGATTCCTGGATGTTGTAAACGTTCTAAAAGCTACTTTATCTTTCTAGGTAGACATTTCAGTGGACATGTTCAGCGATGTGCATCACAGGGGCTCGTCTGGTATTTCTGGAGCACATCTTTATACAGTAGTAGTATGGCTGACCCCGACAAACAAAATAGTATATTTGTTGACTGAAGGTCATCAATCTATTGGACTAAATGTTTAAATGTTTATCCATATATAGACACATCCCTCTGGATTATAATGAAATCAACTATATGCATTGAGCTTGTCTGATGCTTTAAGCTTACAGTTTGATGAAATAAGACAAATGCCTCAAGAGGGAACCAGAGATCTAGATAACCAGAGTAAAACAACCTTATCCTGACCCAACTATTCTCCTCCTGTTCCTGCTGGCTTTCGCAGATTCTGCCGTTTACTCTCCAGAAGTTTCCGGTGACAGGCTACACGAGGAGTCGGCAACTTTTCACACGTGGAATGCAAATTTATCTTACTATTTCCACCTGAGCTGTGTTTTCATATGCACATTTTCGTGAAACAGCTTCATTTAATTTATAATAGCGTCTTCATTTCTCAAAAATCATTGTCATGTGATTAATCAAAATTCTATCCAACTCTAAATGTAAATGATACAAACCTGAGAAGGAACTTCTATTGCCATTGCCAACCATGTAAAAGTAGCCTATATAAAGCCAACCACTAAAACCATTGCAGCCTGCAGTTAGAAAATATCCTGATAAATAAAGTCCTATAAATCACATTATATTAGGGACCCCAGGTAGGATCCCTAATACAAATTGGTCTACACATGGCCTGTCTGCAACCAACTGCATAAACCACATCTAACAGTCAGTAAAACTACATATCACAGTAAGTAAAAACTACATATCACAGTCAGTAAAACTACATATCACAGTCAGAAAAAACTACATATCCCAGTCAGAAAAACTACATATCACAGTCAGAAAAAACTACATATCCCAGTCAGAAAAACTACATATCACAGTCAGAAAAACGACATATCACAGTCAGTAAAAACTACATATCCCAGTCAGAAAAACTACATATCACAGTCAGAAAAACGACATATCACAGTCAGTAAAAACTACATATCACAGTCAGTAAAACTACATATCACAGTCAGTAAAACGACATCTAACAGTCAGTAAAACCACATCTCACAGTCAGTAAAACCACATCTAACAGTCAGTAAAACCACATCTAACAGTCAGTAAAACCACATCTCACAGTCAGTAAAACCACATCTAACAGTCAGTAAAACCACATCTAACAGTCAGTAAAACCACATCTCACAGTCAGTAAAACCACATCTAACAGTCAGTAAAACCACATCTAACAGTCAGTAAAACCACATCTCACAGTCAGTAAAACCACATCTAGCAGTCAGTAAAACCACATCTAACAGTCAGTAAAGCCACATCTCACAGTCAGTAAAACTTGTATATACTACTCAGATTTGTATGTAACGTTTATGGTAGTAATTTATTTAACTTTGTCTCCTCGGTAAGAAAAGCACCACTTATTTTTAAAATTAGGAATCCAATGTGCCATTTGTTTATTTCGGTGTTTACGTGACTAATGCTACTACTTTTTGGAAAATGTGTTGTATAATTATAACAGCTTTCACAGACAGGTGCATTACTATTGATCATTATCATCATCAGTCCTGTTTCACCAGCTGTCAGTTATGTTGCATGGGAGGGATTTCTCAGAAAAGAAGAAGATTGTTGGTGTCATTCCACGTGAAATGCCACAGTAGCTCAGTTGTAACCATCCACACAAGGTGCTGCATCGTTTACTGGATAGAAACTGTAGGTTTTGTCTCATATTTTCCAGACATCATGTGTATGTGTTTCTCTCTGCCCATCAGATTTACTCCAGTGAGAGAGAGAGTGTTATTCTGTGATTTACATTAAAGGCATCGCTCAGGTATCAGCTGGTAGCATGGCCTCTGGTTCTTAAAGGCATAGCTCAGGTATCAGCTGGAAGCATGGCCTCTGGTTCTTAAAGGCATAGCTCAGGTATCAGCTGGTAGCATGGCCTCTGGTTCTTAAAGGCATAGCTCAGGTATCAGCTGGAAGCATGGCCTCTGGTTCTTAAAGGCATAGCTCAGGTATCAGCTGGTAGCCTGACCTCTGGTTCTTAAAGGCATAGCTCAGGTATCAGCTGGTAGCCTGACCTCTGGTACTTAAAGGCATAGCTCAGGTATCAGCTGGTAGCCTGACCTCTGGTACTTAAAGGCATAGCTCAGGTATCAGCTGGTAGCCTGACCTCTGGTACTTAAAGGCATAGCTCAGGTATCAGCTGGTAGCCTGACCTCTGGTACTTAAAGGCATAGCTCAGGTATCAGCTGGTAGCCTGACCTCTGGTACTTAAAGGCATAGCTCAGGTATCAGCTGGTAGCCTGACCTCTGGTTCTTAAAGGCAGAGCTCAGGTATCAGCTGGTAGCCTGACCTCTGGTACTTAAAGGCATAGCTCAGGTATCAGCTGGTAGCCTGACCTCTGGTACTTAAAGGCATAGCTCAGGTATCAGCTGGTAGCCTGACCTCTGGTACTTAAAGGCATAGCTCAGGTATCAGCTGGTAGCCTGACCTCTGGTACTTAAAGGCATAGCTCAGGTATCAGCTGGTAGCCTGACCTCTGGTACTTAAAGGCATAGCTCAGGTATCAGCTGGTAGCCTGACCTCTGGTTCTTAAATGCATAGCTCAGGTATCAGCTGGTAGCCTGACCTCTGGTACTTAAAGGCATAGCTCAGGTATCAGCTGGTAGCCTGACCTCTGGTACTTAAAGGCATAGCTCAGGTATCAGCTGGTAGCCTGGCCTCTGGTACTTAAAGGCATAGCTCAGGTATCAGCTGGTAGCCTGACCTCTGGTACTTAAAGGCATAGCTCAGGTATCAGCTGGTAGCCTGACCTCTGGTATTTAAAGGCATAGCTCAGGTATCAGCTGGTAGCCTGGCCTCTGGTACTTAAAGGCATAGCTCAGGTATCAGCTGGTAGCCTGACCTCTGGTACTTAAAGGCATAGCTCAGGTATCAGCTGGTAGCCTGACCTTTGGTACTTAAAGGCATAGCTCAGGTATCAGCTGGTAGCCTGACCTCTGGTTCTTAAAGGCATAGCTCAGGTATCAGCTGGTAGCCTGACCTCTGGTTCTTAAAGGCATAGCTCAGGTATCAGCTGGTAGCCTGACCTCTGGTACTTAAAGGCATAGCTCAGTTATCAGCTGGTAGCCTGACCTCTGGTTCTTAATGTGAGGGCCATTTCTCTGGTAGCCTGACCTCTGGTTCTTATTGTGAGGGCCATTTCTCTGGTAGCCTGACCTCTGGTTCTTATTGTGAGGGCCATTTCTATGGTAGCCTGACCTCTGGTTCTTAATGTGAGGGCCATTTCTCTGGTAGCCTGACCTTTAGTTCTTAATGTGAGGGCCATTTCTATGGTAGCCTGACCTCTGGTTCTTATTGTGAGGGCCATTTCTATGGTAGCCTGACCTCTGGTTCTTATTGTGAGGGCCATTTCTCTGGTAGCCTGACCTCTGGTTCTTAATGTGAGGGCCATTTCTCTGGTAGCCTGACCTCTGGTTCTTGTTGTGAGGGCCATTTCTCTGGTAGCCTGACCTCTGGTTCTTAATGTGAGTGGCCATTTCTCTGGTAGCCTGACCTCTGGTTCTTATTGTGAGGGCCATTTCTCTGGTAGCCTGACCTCTGGTTCTTATTGTGAGGGCCATTTCTCTGGTAGCCTGACCTCTGGTTCTTAATGTGAGGGCCATTTCTATGGTAGCCTGACCTCTGGTTCTTATTGTGAGGGGCCATTTCTCTGGTAGCCTGACCTTTGGCTATTCACGTGAGGGGCCATTTCTCTGGTAGCCTGACCTTAGACTAAAATAATCACCTTCTGTTATTCAAATGTTTATAGTCTCACAAAGGGACTCTAACCGGTTGATTTAAACATGTAGTCATAGTCTCATAAAGGGACTCTAACCGGTTGATTTAAACATGTAGTCATAGTCTCATAAAGGGAATCTGACAGTTGATTTAAACATGTAGTCATAGTCTCATAAAGGGAATCGTAGAGTTGATTTAACCGTGTAGTCTAACAGCACTCAGTCTTTACAGCAATCTAACCCAGCTGGATGGCCATCTCAAAAAGTAGTGGTTCTGGAGCAGCATGAGTACACGCTGTGTCTGGGTGGAGTCTGGAGTCGCTAGGGCAATGGGCCTCCCTGTTCTGGGTGGAGTCTGGAGTCGCTAGGACAACGGGCCTCCCTGCTCTGGGTGGAGTCTGGAGTCGCTAGGACAACGGGCCTCCCTGCTCTGGGTGGAGTCTGGAGTTGCTAGGACAACGGGCCTCCATGCTCTGGGTGGAGTCTGGAGTCGCAGGGCAACGGGCCTCCTGCTCTGGGTGGAGTCTGGAGTCGCTAGGGCAACTGGCCTCCCCTGCTCTGGGTGGAGTCTGGAGTTGCTAGGGCAACGGTTCTCCCTGCTCTGGGTGGAGTCTGGAGTCGCTAGGGCAACGGGCCTCCCTGCTCTGGGTGGAGTCTGGAGTTGCTAGGGCAACGGGCCTCCCTGCTCTGGGTGGAGTCTGGAGTTGCTAGGGCAACGGGCCTCCCTGCTCTGGGTGGAGTCTGGAGTTGCTAGGGCAACGGGCCTCCCTGCTCTGGGTGGAGTCTTGAGTCGCTAGGGCAACGGGCCTCCCTGCTCTGGGTGGAGTCTGGAGTCGCTAGGGCAACGGGCCTCCCTGCTCTGGGTGGAGTCTGGAGTTGCTAGGGCAACAGGCCTCCCTGCTCTGGGTGGAGTCTGGAGTTGCTAGGGCAACGGGCCTCCTGCTCTGGGTGGAGTCTTGAGTCGCTAGGGCAACGGGCCTCCCTGCTCTGGGTGGAGTCTGGAGTCGCTAGGGTAACGGGCCTCCCTGCTCTGGGTGGAGTCTGGAGTTGCTAGGGCAACTGGCCTCCCTGCTCTGGGTGGAGTCTGGAGTCGCTAGGGCAACTGGCCTCCCAGCTCTGGGGGAGGAGCAGACAGGTCGAGAACGGAGAGCAGAAAAAATCTCAAGGAAATCAAGAGATGGCAGCTGTACAGATTACTGATCCAATGGGCTTTGACTTCTGAAACACTGTAGAAAGATAACACAATATGATGACCCCCGTCACCTTAATGATTCAGCCCCTTAGATTAACTAGCAAGTTCAATTTAGGGGTCATGTTCATGCAGAATTCATTTTTCCACACACAAAAAAAAAATAAAAGATAAAACACTTAAGAAATATCTTGCTGAGTTTTGTTAAACACAGATCTAAAATGGTTCTGTTTGTAATTTCTGCTCGTCGTCAGACTAACGTTGTGCTTCTGTTGCACTTCTCCACTCAGATGAGAATTCAGAACAGGCGTTCAATCAACAGACGGCCCTCTGACTACTGTACACCAGTACTTTTCTCTGGTGTTGCCAGACGACCATCTCTCCCGTTAAAAATGCAAGAATAACTTTAAAGGAAAACATTAGGAAATGTAGCTGGCTACATTCTTCCTATGATAAACATTATACATCTGATGGCCGTGCTGCTGCTGCCTTGTCATTGTCAGATCATTTACTTGCTGCCTGCCAAACAGCTTTGTACTTCTGTTGCCAGCTGATGAAGATGCAAATGTTTTCTGCCAAACGTATTGCAGTGATGTATTTCCTGTGAAGGAAAACTACGTCTCTGATCACTCTATTGAGGTAAAAAAAAAATAAACATGGTTGACTTTCGATTTAAAACGTGACCCAAGTGACACAGCTGGACTCACCTGCTCCAGTTCTCCCGTTCTGCTATTTACAAACAAACACCTGACTGTCTCAACTGTTCTGGAGAACTACGATAAGCTTCAGAAGGTAAAATAAAGGGACAGGGTGTCACGCCCTGGCTTTTATTCTCTATTTAGGTTAGACCAGGGTGCGACTAGGGTGGGCATTCTAGTTTCTTTATTTCTATGTTTTGTATTTCTCGTTTTGGCCGGGTATGGTTCTCAATCAGGGACAGCTGTCTATCGTTGTCTCTGATTTCTGATTGGGAACCAAAAACTCCCCACAAAACAGAAAATAACTACCCACAAAACAGAAAATAGCTACACACAAAACAAAAATAACTACCCACAAAACAGAAACTGACTACCCACAAAACAGAAAATAACTACCCACAAAACAACTACCCACAAAAAACAGAAAAATAACTACCCACAAACCAGAAAATAACTACCCACAAAACAACTACCCACAAAACAGAAAATAACTACCCACAAAACAGAAAATAACTACCCACAAAACAACTACCCACAAAACAGAAAATAACTACCCACAAAACAGAAAATAACTACCCACAAAACAGAAAATAACTACCCACAAAACAGAAAATAACTACCCACAAAACAGAAAATAACTACCCACAAAACAGAAAATAACTACCTACAAAACAACTACCGCAAAACAGAAAATAACTACCTACAAAACAGAAAATAACTACCTACAAAACAGAAAATAACTACCCACAAAACAGAAAATAACTACCTACAAAACAGAAAATAACTACCCACAAGACCCCAGTGTATGCGGTATGTATAGACGGTATATAGCCCCAGACCCCAGTGTACGGTATATATATACGGTATACAGCCCCAGACCCCGGTGTACGGTATATATATACGGTATACAGCCCCAGACCCCGGTGTACGGTATATATATACGGTATACAGCCCCAGACCCCAGTGTACGGTATATATATACGGTATACAGCCCCAGACCCCGGTGTGTACGGTATATATATACGGTATACAGCCCCAGACCCCAGTGTACGGTATATATATACGGTATACAGCCCCAGACCCCGTGTACGGTATATATATATACGGTATACAGCCCCAGACCCCGTGTACGGTATATATACACGGTATACAGCCCCAGACCCCGGTGTACGGTATACAGCCCCAGACCCCGTGTACGGTATATATATACGGTATACAGCCCCAGACCCCAGTGTACGGTATATATACGGTATACAGCCCCAGACCCCGGTGTACGGTATATATACACGGTATACAGCCCCAGACCCGGTGTACGGTATACAGCCCCAGACCCCGGTGTACGGTGTATATATACGGTATACAGCCCAAGACCCGGTGTACGGTATATATATACGGTATACAGCCCCAGACCCCAGTGTATGGTATATATATACGGTATACAGCCCCAGACCCCGGTGTACGGTATATATATACGGTATACAGCCCCAGATCCCAGTGTACGGTATATATACGGTATACAGCCCAAGACCCCAGTGTACGGTATATATACATGGTGTACAGCCCCAGACCCCAGTATATGGTATATGGTGTACAGCCCAAGTCCCTGGTATATGGCTTATGGTATACAGCCCAAGACCCTGGTATATGGTATATATGGTATATGGTATACAGCCCAAGTCCCTGGTATATGGTACAGCCCAATATGGTATATACAGCCCAAGACCCTGGTATATGGTATATGGTATATGGTATACAGCCCAAGACCCTGGTATATGGTATATGGTGTACAGCCCAAGACCCTGGTATATGGTATATGGTGTACAGCCCAAGACCCTGGTATATGGTATATTGTGTACAGCCCAAGACCCTGGTATATGGCTGGTATATGGTATACAGCCAAAGTCCCTGGTATATGGTATATGGCCTGGTATATGGTATATGGTGTACAGCCCAAGTCCCTGGTATATGGTATATGGTGTACAGCCCAAGTCCCTGGTATATGGTATATGGTGTACAGCCCAAGTCCCCTGGTATATGGTATATGGTGTACAGCCCAAGTCCCTGGTATATGGTATATGGTGTACAGCCCAAGACCCTGGTATATGGTATATGGTGTACAGCCCAAGTATATCCCTGGTATATGGTATATGGTGTACAGCCCAAGTCCCTGGTATATGGTACGGTATATGGTGTACAGCCCAAGTCCCTGGTATATGGTATATGGTGTACAGCCCAAGTCCCTGGTATATGGTATATGGTGTACAGCCCAAGTCCCTGGTATATGGTATATGGTGTACAGCCCAAGACCCTGGTATATGGTATATGGTGTACATCCCAAGTCCCTGGTATATGGTATTTGGTGTACAGCCCAAGACCCTGGTATATGGTATATGGTGTACAGCTCAAGTCCCTGGTATATGGTATATGGTGTACAGCCCAAGACCCTAGTATATGGTATATGGTGTACAGCCCAAGTCCCTGGTATATGGTGTACAGCCCAAGTCCCTGGTATACGGTATATGGTGTACAGCCCAAGTCCCTGGTATATGGTATTTGGTGTACAGCCCAAGAGCCTGTAATATGGTATATGGTGTACAGCCCAAGTCCCTGGTATATGGTATATGGTGTACAGCCCAAGTCCCTGGTATATGGTATATGGTGTACAGCCCAAGTCCCTGGTATATGGTGTATGGTGTACAGCCCAAGAGCCTGTAATATGGTATATGGTGTACAGCCCAAGTCCCTGGTATATGGTGTATGGTGTACAGCCCAAGTCCCTGTAATATGGTATATGGTGTATGGTGTACAGCCCAAGAGCCTGTAATATGGTATACGGTATATGGTGTACAGCCCAAGAGCCTGAAATATGGTATACGGTATATGGTGTACAGCCCAAGAGCCTGTAATATGGTATATGGTGTATGGTGTACAGCCCAAGAGCCTGTAATATGGTATACGGTATATGGTGTACAGCCCAAGTCCCTGTAATATGGTATACGGTATATGGTGTACAGCCCAAGTCCCTGTAATATGGTATATGGTGTATGGTGTACAGCCCAAGTCCCTGGTATATGGTATATGGTATATGGTGTACAGCCCAAGTCCCTGGTATATGGTGTATGGTGTACAGCCCAAGTCCCTGGTATATGGTGTATGGTGTACAGCCCAAGTCCCTGGTATATGGTATATGGTGTACAGCCCAAGTCCCTGGTATATGGTATATGGTGTACAGCCCAAGTCCCTGGTATATGGTGTATGGTGTACAGCCCAAGTCCCTGGTATATGGTATATGGTGTACAGCCCAAGTCCCTGGTATATGGTATATGGTGTACAGCCCAAGTCCCTGGTATATGGTATATGGTGTACAGCCCAAGTCCCTGGTATATGGTGTATGGTGTACAGCCCAAGTCCCTGGTATATGGTGTATGGTGTACAGCCCAAGTCCCTGGTATATGGTGTACAGCCCAAGTCCCTGGTATATGGTGTATGGTGTACAGCCCAAGTCCCTGGTATATGGTATATGGTGTACAGCCCAAGTCCCTGGTATATGGTATATGGTGTACAGCCCAAGTCCCTGGTATATGGTATATGGTGTACAGCCCAAGTCCCTGGTGTATGGTGTACAGCCCAAGTCCCTGGTATATGGTGTATGGTGTACAGCCCAAGTCCCTGGTATATGGTATATGGTGTACAGCCCAAGTCCCTGGTATATGGTGTACAGCCCAAGTCCCTGGTATATGGTGTATGGTGTACAGCCCAAGTCCCTGGTATATGGTATATGGTGTACAGCCCAAGTCCCTGGTATATGGTATATGGTGTACAGCCCAAGTCCCTGGTATATGGTATATGGTGTACAGCCCAAGTCCCTGGTATATGGTGTATGGTGTACAGCCCAAGTCCCTGGTATATGGTGTATGGTGTACAGCCCAAGTCCCTGGTATATGGTGTATGGTGTACAGCCCAAGTCCCTGGTATATGGTGTATGGTGTACAGCCCAAGTCCCTGGTATATGGTATATGGTGTACAGCCCAAGTCCCTGGTATATGGTATATGGTGTTCAGCCCAAGTCCCTGGTATATGGTATATGGTGTACAGCCCAAGTCCCTGGTATATGGTATATGGTGTTCAGCCCAAGTCCCTGGTATATGGTATATGGTGTACAGCCCAAGTCCCTGGTATATGGTATATGGTGTACAGCCCAAGTCCCTGGTATATGGTGTATGGTGTACAGCCCAAGAGCCTGGTATATGGTATATGGTGTACAGCTCAAGTCCCTGGTATATGGTATATGGTGTACAGCTCAAGTCCCTGGTATATGGTATATGGTATATGGTGTACAGCCCAAGTCCCTGGTATATGGTATATGGTGTACAGCCCAAGTCCCTGGTATACGGTATATGGTGTACAGCTCAAGTCCCTGGTATACGGTATATGGTGTACAGCTCAAGTCCCTGGTATATGGTATATGGTATACAGCCCAAGTCCCTGGTATATGGTATATGGTGTACAGCCCAAGTCCCTGGTATATGGTATATGGTGTACAGCCCAAGTCCCTGGTATATGGTGTACAGCCCAAGTCCCTGGTGTATGGTATATGGTATACAGCCCAAGACCCTAATATATATTGTATATGGTATATGGTGTACAGCCCAAGTCCCTGGTATATGGTATATGGTGTACAGCCCAAGTCCCTGGTATATGGTATATGGTGTACAGCCCAAGTCCCTGGTATATGGTATATGGTGTACAGCCCAAGTCCCTGGTATATGGTATGGTGTACAGCCCAAGTCCCTGGTATATGGTGTATGGTGTACAGCCCAAGTCCCTGGTATATGGTATATGGTGTACAGCCCAAGTCCCTGGTATATGGTATATGGTGTACAGCCCAAGTCCCTGGTATATGGTGTACAGCCCAAGTCCCTGGTATATGGTATATGGTGTACAGCCCAAGAGCCTGGTATATGGTATATGGTGTACAGCCCAAGTCCCTGTAATATGGTATAGTCCCTGTAATATGGTATATGGTGTACAGCCCAAGTCCCTGGTATATGGTGTACAGCCCAAGTCCCTGTAATATGGTATATGGTATATGGTGTACAGCCCAAGTCCCTGGTATATGGTATATGGTGTACAGCCCAAGAGCCTGTATATGGTATATGGTGTACAGCCCAAGTCCCTGGTATATGGTGTATGGTGTACAGCCCAAGTCCCTGGTATATGGTGTATGGTGTACAGCCCAAGAGCCTGTAATATGGTATACGGTATAGTCCCTGGTATATGGTGTACAGCCCAAGTCCCTGGTATATGGTATATGGTGTATAGCCTGGTATATGGTATATGGTGTACAGCCCAAGTCCCTGTAATATGGTATATGGTATATGGTGTACAGCAAGTCCCAAGTCCCTGGTATATGGTGTACAGCCCAAGTCCCTGTATATGGTATATGGTATATGGTGTACAGCCCAAGTCCCTGGTATATGGTATATGGTGTACAGCCCAAGTCCCTGGTATATGGTATATGGTGTACAGCCCAAGTCCCTGGTATATGGTATATGGTGTACAGCCCAAGTCCCTGGTATATGGTATATGGTGTACAGCCCAAGTCCCTGGTATATGGTGTATGGTGTACAGCCCAAGTCCCTGGTATATGGTGTATGGTGTACAGCCCAAGTCCCTGGTATATGGTGTACAGCCCAAGTCCCTGGTATATGGTATATGGTGTACAGCCCAAGTCCCTGGTATATGGTATATGGTGTACAGCCCAAGTCCCTGGTATATGGTATATGGTGTACAGCCCAAGTCCCTGGTATATGGTATATGGTGTACAGCCCAAGTCCCTGGTGTATGGTGTACAGCCCAAGTCCCTGGTATATGGTGTATGGTGTACAGCCCAAGTCCCTGGTATATGGTATATGGTGTACAGCCCAAGTCCCTGGTATATGGTATATGGTGTACAGCCCAAGTCCCTGGTATATGGTGTATGGTGTACAGCCCAAGTCCCTGGTATATGGTGTATGGTGTACAGCCCAAGTCCCTGGTATATGGTATATGGTGTACAGCCCAAGTCCCTGGTATATGGTGTATGGTGTACAGCCCAAGTCCCTGGTATATGGTGTATGGTGTACAGCCCAAGTCCCTGGTATATGGTGTATGGTGTACAGCCCAAGTCCCTGGTATATGGTGTATGGTGTACAGCCCAAGTCCCTGGTATATGGTATATGGTGTACAGCCCAAGTCCCTGGTATATGGTATATGGTGTTCAGCCCAAGTCCCTGGTATATGGTATATGGTGTACAGCCCAAGTCCCTGGTATATGGTATATGGTGTTCAGCCCAAGTCCCTGGTATATGGTATATGGTGTACAGCCCAAGTCCCTGGTATATGGTATATGGTGTACAGCCCAAGTCCCTGGTATATGGTGTATGGTGTACAGCCCAAGAGCCTGGTATATGGTATATGGTGTACAGCTCAAGTCCCTGGTATATGGTATATGGTGTACAGCTCAAGTCCCTGGTATATGGTATATGGTATATGGTGTACAGCCCAAGTCCCTGGTATACGGTATATGGTGTACAGCCCAAGTCCCTGGTATACGGTATATGGTGTACAGCTCAAGTCCCTGTATACGGTATATGGTGTACAGCTCAAGTCCCTGGTATATGGTATATGGTATACAGCCCAAGTCCCTGGTATATGGTATATGGTGTACAGCCCAAGTCCCTGGTATATGGTATATGGTGTACAGCCCAAGTCCCTGGTATATATGGTGTACAGCCCAAGTCCCTGGTGTATGGTATATGGTATACAGCCCAAGACCCTAATATATATTGTATACGGTATATGGTGTACAGCCCAAGTCCCTGGTATATGGTATATGGTGTACAGCCCAAGTCCCTGGTATATGGTATATGGTGTACAGCCCAAGTCCCTGGTATATGGTATATGGTGTACAGCCCAAGTCCCTGGTATATATGGTGTACAGCCCAAGTCCCTGGTATATGGTGTATGGTGTACAGCCCAAGTCCCTGGTATATGGTATATGGTGTACAGCCCAAGTCCCTGGTATATGGTATATGGTGTACAGCCCAAGCCCCTGGTATATGGTGTACAGCCCAAGTCCCTGGTATATGGTATATGGTGTACAGCCCAAGAGCCTGGTATATGGTATATGGTGTACAGCCCAAGTCCCTGTAATATGGTATACGGTATATGGTGTACAGCTCAAGTCCCTGGTATATGGTGTACAGCCCAAGTCCCTGTAATATGGTATACGGTATATGGTGTACAGCCCAAGTCCCTGGTATATGGTATATGGTGTACAGCCCAAGAGCCTGGTATATGGTATATGGTGTACAGCCCAAGTCCCTGGTATATGGTGTATGGTGTACAGCCCAAGTCCCTGGTATATGGTGTATGGTGTACAGCCCAAGAGCCTGTAATATGGTATACGGTATATGGTGTACAGCCCAAGTCCCTGGTATATGGTATATGGTGTACAGCCCAAGAGCCTGGTATATGGTATATGGTGTACAGCCCAAGTCCCTGTAATATGGTATACGGTATATGGTGTACAGCTCAAGTCCCTGGTATATGGTGTACAGCCCAAGTCCCTGTAATATGGTATACGGTATATGGTGTACAGCCCAAGTCCCTGGTATATGGTATATGGTGTACAGCCCAAGAGCCTGGTATATGGTATATGGTGTACAGCCCAAGTCCCTGGTATATGGTATATGGTGTACAGCCCAAGTCCCTGGTATATGGTGTATGGTGTACAGCCCAAGTCCCTGGTATATGGTGTATGGTGTACAGCCCAAGTCCCTGGTATATGGTATATGGTGTACAGCCCAAGAGCCTGGTATATATGGTATATGGTATATGGTGTACAGCCCAAGTCCCTGGTATATGGTATATGGTGTACAGCCCAAGAGCCTGGTATATGGTATATGGTGTACAGCTCAAGTCCCTGGTATATGGTATATGGTGTACAGCCCAAGTCCCTGGTATATGGTATATGGTGTACAGCCCAAGTCCCTGGTATATGGTGTACAGCCCAAGAGCCTGTAATATGGTATATGGTATATGGTGTACAGCCCAAGTCCCTGGTATATGGTATATGGTGTACAGCCCAAGTCCCTGGTATATGGTGTATGGTGTACAGCCCAAGTCCCTGGTATATGGTGTATGGTGTACAGCCCAAGTCCCTGGTATATATGGTGTATGGTGTACAGCCCAAGTCCCTGGTATATGGTGTATGGTGTACAGCCCAAGTCCCTGTATATGGTATAAGTCCCGGTATATGGTGTACAGCCCAAGTCCCTGGTATATGGTGTATGGTGTACAGCCCAAGTCCCTGGTATATGGTATATGGTGTACAGCCCAAGTCCCTGGTATATGGTATATGGTGTACAGCCCAAGTCCCTGGTATATGGTATATGGTGTACAGCCCAAGTCCCTGGTATATGGTATATGGTGTACAGCCCAAGTCCCTGGTATATGGTATATGGTGTACAGCCCAAGTCCCTGGTATATGGTATATGGTGTACAGCCCAAGTCCCTGGTATATGGTATATGGTGTACAGCCCAAGTCCCTGGTATATGGTATATGGTGTACAGCCCAAGTCCCTGGTATATGGTATATGGTGTACAGCCCAAGTCCCTGGTATATGGTATATGGTGTACAGCCCAAGTCCCTGGTATATGGTATATGGTGTACAGCCCAAGTCCCTGGTATATGGTATATGGTGTACAGCTCAAGTCCCTGGTATGGTATATGGTATATGGTATATGGTGTACAGCCCAAGTCCCTGGTATATGGTGTACAGCCCAATATGGTGTACAGCCCAAGTCCCTGGTATATGGTATATGGTGTACAGCCCAAGTCCCTGGTATATGGTATATGGTGTACAGCCCAAGTCCCTGGTATATGGTATATGGTGTACAGCCCAAGTCCCTGGTATATGGTATATGGTGTACAGCCCAAGTCCCTGGTATATGGTGTATGGTGTACAGCCCAAGTCCCTGGTATATGGTGTATGGTGTACAGCCCAAGTCCCTGGTATATGGTATACAGCCCAAGTCCCTGGTATATGGTGTATGGTGTACAGCCCAAGTCCCTGGTATATGGTATATGGTATATGGTGTACAGCCCAAGTCCCTGGTATATGGTATATGGTGTACAGCCCAAGCCCCTGGTATATGGTATATGGTGTACAGCCCAAGTCCCTGGTATACGGTATATGGTGTACAGCTCAAGTCCCTGGTATATGGTATATGGTGTACAGCCCAAGTCCCTGGTATATGGTGTACAGCCCAAGACCCTGTAATATGGTATATGGTGTACAGCCCAAGTCCCTGGTATATGGTGTATGGTGTACAGCCCAAGTCCCTGGTGTATGGTGTACAGCCCAAGTCCCTGGTATATGGTATATACAGCCCAAGTCCCTGGTATATGGTATATGGTGTACAGCCCAAGTCCCTGGTATATGGTATATGGTGTACAGCCCAAGTCCCTGGTATATGGTGTATGGTGTACAGCCCAAGAGCCTGGTATATGGTATATGGTGTACAGCTCAAGTCCCTGGTATATGGTATATGGTGTACAGCTCAAGTCCCTGGTATATGGTATATGGTATATGGTGTACAGCCCAAGTCCCTGGTATACGGTATATGGTGTACAGCCCAAGTCCCCTGGTATACGGTATATGGTGTACAGCCCAAGTCCCTGGTATACGGTATATGGTGTACAGCTCAAGTCCCTGGTATATGGTATATGGTGTACAGCCCAAGTCCCTGGTATATGGTGTATGGTGTACAGCCCAAGACCCTGGTATATGGTGTACAGCCCAATGGTATATGGTGTACAGCCCAAGTCCCTGGTATATGGTATATGGTGTACAGCCCAAGTCCCTGGTGTATGGTGTACAGCTCAAGTCCCTGGTATATGGTATATGGTGTACAGCCCAAGTCCCTGGTATATGGTATATGGTGTACAGCCCAAGTCCCTGGTATATGGTATATGGTGTACAGCCCAAGTCCCTGGTATATGGTATATGGTGTACAGCCCAAGTCCCTGGTATATGGTATATGGTGTACAGCCCAAGACCCTGGTATACAGCCCAAGTCCCTGGTATATGGTGTACAGCCCAAGTCCCTGGTATATGGTATATGGTGTACAGCCCAAGTCCCTGGTATATGGTGTACAGCCCAAGTCCCTGGTATATGGTATATGGTGTACAGCCCAAGACCCTGGTATATGGTATATGGTGTACAGCCCAAGTCCCTGGTATACGGTATATACAGCTCAAGTCCCTGGTATATGGTGTACAGCCCAAGTCCCTGGTATATGGTATATGGTGTACAGCCCAAGTCCCTGGTATATGGTATATGGTGTACAGCCCAAGTCCCTGGTATATGGTATGGTGTACAGCCCAAGTATATGGTGTACAGCCCAAGTCCCTGTAATATGGTATATGGTATATGGTGTACAGCCCAAGTCCCTGGTATATGGTATATGGTGTACAGCCTAAGTCCCTGTAATATGGTATATGGTATATGGTGTACAGCCTAAGTCCCTGGTAATATGTGTATATGGTATATGGTATATGGTATATGGTATATGGTATATGGTATATGGTATATGGTGTACAGCCCAAGAGCCTGGTATATATGGTATATGGTATATGGTGTATATGGTGTACAGCCTAAGACCCTGTAATATGGTATATGGTATACAGCCCAAGTCCCTGGTATATGGTATATGGTATATGGTATATGGTATATACAGCCCAAGTATATGGTGTACAGCCCAAGTCCCTGTAATATGGTATATGGTATATGGTGTACAGCCCAAGTCCCTGTAATATGGTATATGGTATATGGTATATGGTATATGGTATATGGTATATGGTATATGGTGTACAGCCCAAGAGCCTGTAATATGGTATATGGTGTACATCCCAAGCCCACTTTTAGGCATGGTTTTTGATCTGTAGATCTCTTAAATAACTTCATGTTTTGGGAAAAGAAAAGGCCCAATATTTGCAGGCGGAGTCAGTTGTCTGGGTTGCCTGTCACATCCCCAGTCAGACCGTACAGAGATTTAACATGGACAAAGTGCCACGCCTTGGTCTTGGTATTTTTGTGTTTTAGTTTATTTGTTGGTCAGGGCCAGGGTGTGACATGGGTTTATGTTGTATTTCGTATTGGGGTTTTGTTGGTATTGGCATTTTGCGGCTGAGTAGGGGTGTTGCATAGGTTTGGCTGCCTGAGGCGGTTCTCAATCAGAGTCAGGTGATTCTCGTTGTCTCTGATTGGGAACCGTATTTAGGTAGCCTGGGTTTCACTTTGTATTTCGTGGGTGATTGTTCCTGTCTTTGTGTAGTTTCACCAGATAGGCTGTAATTAGATTTCACGTTCCGTTTGTTGTCTTGTATTTTGTAATAGTTATTTTATGTATCGCGATCCTTCATTAAAGATCATGAGTAACCACCACGCTGCATTTCGGTCCGACTCTCTTTTGACAAACGAAGAACGTCGTTACACAAAGAACATATTAAAGAAGCTGAGCCTAAAGTCATGATTCATGAGACAGGTACATATTGGTTTCTGTTCAAAGTGGTTTAAAAGATACAATCTGCAATATGCTGCCGGTCAACTTTATAGCCGACCAAGTGGCGGGGCTGACGTTTAACAACAACAACTAAACAAATTCAGGATTGTGGCTTTAATGAACAGCCCAACAATGGAAACCCGTTCATCTCACCAGTCCATTATCAGATCTCTCTGTCCCCGACACGAACAGGGCAGAACCAATGTGTGAGAGTTCAAAGACGTATTAAACATTACACTGAGTCCCCAATAGGCACCCTATTCCCTATGGGGCTGGTCAACAGTAGTGTTCTATATAGGGAATAGGGCTCTGGTCAACAGTAGTGTTCTATATGAGGGAATAGGGCTCTGGTCAACAGTAGTGTTCTATATAGGAATAGGGCTCTGGGCAACAGTAGTGTTCTATATAGGGAATAGGGCTCTGGTCAACAGTAGTGTTCTATATAGGGAATAGGGCTCTGGTCAACAGTAGTGTTCTATACAGGGAATAGGGCTCTGGTCAACAGTAGTGTTCTATATAGGGAATAGGGCTCTGGTCAACAGTAGTGTACTATATAGGGAATAGGGCTCTGGTCAACAGTAGTGTTCTATATAGGTAATAGGGCTCTGGTCAACAGTAGTGTTCTATACAGGGAATAGGGCTCTGGTCAACAGTAGTGTTCTATATAGGGAATAGGGCCCTGGTCAACAGTAGTGTTCTATATAGGGAATAGGGCTCTGGTCAACAGTAGTGTTCTATATAAGGGAATAGGGCTCTGGTCAACAGTAGTGTTCTATACAGGGAATAGGGCTCTGGTCAACAGTAGTGTTCTATATGAGGGAATAGGGCTCTGGTCAACAGTAGTGTTCTATATAGGAATAGGGCTCTGGTCAACAGTAGTGTCTTCTATATAGGGAATAGGGCTCTGGTCAACAGTAGTGTACTATATAGGGAATAGGGCTCTGGTCAACAGTAGTGTTCTATATAGGTAATAGGGCTCTGGTCAACAGTAGTGTTCTATACAGGGAATAGGGCTCTGGTCAACAGTAGTGTTCTATATAGGGAATAGGGGCTCTGGTCAACAGTAGTGTTCTATATAGGGAATAGGGCTCTGGTCAACAGTAGTGTTCTATATAGGGAATAGGGCTCTGGTCAACAGTAGTGTTCTATATAGGGAATAGGCTCTGGTCAACAGTAGTGTTCTATATAGGGAATAGGGCTCTGGTCAACAGTAGTGTTCTATATAGGGAATAGGGCTCTGGTCAACAGTAGTGTTCTATATAGGGAATAGGGCTCTGGTCAACAGTAGTGTTCTATATAGGGAAAGGGCTATGGTCAACAGTAGTGTTCTATATAGGGAATAGGGCTCTGGTCAACAGATAGGCACCCTATGCCCTATGGGGGCTGGTCAACAGTAGTGTTCTATATAGGCACCCTATTCCCTATGGGGGCTGGTCAACAGTAGTGTACACTACGAAGAGAACAGGGTGCTATTTGGAACGTCATGTTTCTGTCTGGACAGCTTCATGACGGCAGAATATTCCAATGCAAGGAAAAGCTTTTTAATTTAAAAAACAATGTTTTATTTGAGATGTGACATGCAGATAACAACTGTCTGTTGTCTGGGGCTTCCTAGTGCACACAACAAAAGGCTGGTCCTGTCTTCATCAGATATCTTCTGACGCTTGTCGAGTTAATTTCTGATCCTTTCATAGTGGGTTGAGGTTACCATTCAGTATATTTATATATCTGTTATAGTGGGTTGAGGTTACCATTCAGTTATATTTATATATCTGTTATAGTGGGTTGAGGTTACCATTCAGTTATATTTATATATCTGTTATAGTGGGTTGAGGTTACCATTCAGTTATATTTATATATCTGTTATAGTGGGTTGAGGTTACCATTCAGTATATTTCTGATCCTTTTATAGTGGGTTGAGGTTACCATTCAGTATATTTATATATCTGTTATAGTGGGTTGAGGTTACCATTCAGTTATATTTATATATCTGTTATAGTGGGTTGAGGTTACCATTCAGTTATATTTATATATCTGTTATAGTGGGTTGAGGTTACCATTCAGTCATATTTATATATCTGTTATAGTGGGTTGAGGTTACCATTCAGTTATATTTATATATCTGTTATAGTGGGTTGAGGTTACCATTCAGTAGTATGTATATATCTGTTATAGTGGGTTGAGGTTACCATTCAGTTATATTTATATATCTGTTATAGTGGGTTGAGGTTACCATTCAGTTATATTTATATATCTGTTATAGTGGGTTGAGGTTACCATTCAGTTATATTTATATATCTGTTATAGTGGGTTGAGGTTACCATTCAGTTATATTTATATATCTGTTATAGTGGGTTGAGGTTACCATTCAGTTATATTTATATATCTGTTATAGTGGGTTGAGGTTACCATTCAGTTATATTTATATATCTGTTATAGTGGGTTGAGGTTACCATTCAGTTATATTTATATATCTGTTATAGTGGGTTGAGGTTACCATTCAGTTATATTTATATATCTGTTATAGTGGGTTGAGGTTACCATTCAGTCATATTTATATATCTGTTATAGTGGGTTGAGGTTACCATTCAGTTATATTTATATATCTGTTATAGTGGGTTGAGGTTACCATTCAGTATATTTATATATCTGTTATAGTGGGTTGAGGTTACCATTCAGTATATTTATATATCTGTTATAGTGGGTTGAGGTTACCATTCAGATATATTTATATATCTGTTATAGTGGGTTGAGGTTACCATTCAGTTATATTTATATATCTGTTATAGTGGGTTGAGGTTACCATTCAGTATATTTATATATCTGTTATAGTGGGTTGAGGTTACCATTCAGTCATATTTATATATCTGTTATAGTGGGTTGAGGTTACCATTCAGTTATATTTATATATCTGTTATAGTGGGTTGAGGTTACCATTCAGTTATATTTATATATCTGTTATAGTGGGTTGAGGTTACCATTCAGTTATATTTATATATCTGTTATAGTGGGTTGAGGTTATCATTCAGTAGTATTTATATATCTGTTATAGTGGGTTGAGGTTACCATTCAGTATATATTTATATATCTGTTATAGTGGGTTGAGGTTACCATTCAGTTATATTTATATATCTGTTATAGTGGGTTGAGGTTACCATTCAGTTATATTTATATATCTGTTATAGTGGGTTGAGGTTACCATTCAGTTATATTTATATATCTGTTATAGTGGGTTGAGGTTACCATTCAGTCATATTTATACATCTGTTATAGTGGGTTGAGGTTACCATTCAGATATATTTATATATCTGTTATAGTGGGTTGAGGTTACCATTCAGTTATATTTATATATCTGTTATAGTGGGTTGAGGTTACCATTCAGTATATTTATATATCTGTTATAGTGGGTTGAGGTTACCATTCAGATATATTTATATATCTGTTATAGTGGGTTGAGGTTACTATTCAGTTATATTTATATATCTGTTATAGTGGGTTGAGGTTACCATTCAGTCATATTTATATATCTGTTATAGTGGGTTGAGGTTACCATTCAGTAGTATTTATATATCTGTTATAGTGGGTTGAGGTTACCATTCAGTATATTTATATATCTGTTATAGTGGGTTGAGGTTACCATTCAGTATATTTATATATCTGTTATAGTGGGTTGAGGTTACCATTCAGTATATTTATATATCTGTCATAGTGGGTTGAGGTTACCATTCAGTATATATTTATATATCTGTCATAGTGGGTTGAGGTTACCATTCAGTTATATTTATATATCTGTTATAGTGGGTTGAGGTTACCATTCAGTTATATTTATATATCTGTTATAGTGGGTTGAGGTTACCATTCAGTCATATTTATATATCTGTTATAGTGGGTTGAGGTTACCATTCAGTTATATTTATATATCTGTTATAGTGGGTTGAGGTTACCATTCAGTAGATTTATATATCTGTTATAGTGGGTTGAGGTTACCATTCAGTTATATTTATATATCTGTTATAGTGTGTTGAGGTTACCATTCAGTTATATTTATATATCTGTTATAGTGGGTTGAGGTTACCATTCAGATATATTTATATATCTGTTATAGTGGGTTGAGGTTACCATTCAGTTATATTTATATATCTGTTATAGTGGGTTGAGGTTACCATTCAGTTATATTTATATATCTGTTATAGTGGGTTGAGGTTACCATTCAGTTATATTTATATATCTGTTATAGTGGGTTGAGGTTACCATTCAGTTATATTTATATATCTGTTATAGTGGGTTGAGGTTACCATTCAGTTATAGTTATATATCTGTTATAGTGGGTTGAGGTTACCATTCAGTTATATTTATATATCTGTTATAGTGGGTTGAGGTTACCATTCAGTTATATTTATATATCTGTTATAGTGGGTTGAGGTTACCATTCAGTTATATTTATATATCTGTTATAGTGGGTTGAGGTTACCATTCAGATATATGTATATATCTGTTATAGTGGGTTGAGGTTACCATTCAGTCATATTTATACATCTGTTATAGTGGGTTGAGGTTACCATTCAGTTATATTTATATATCTGTTATAGTGGGTTGAGGTTACCATTCAGTTATATTTATATATCTGTTATAGTGGGTTGAGGTTACCATTCAGTATATTTATATCTGTTATAGTGGGTTGAGGTTACCATTCAGTCATATTTATATATCTGTCATAGTGGGTTGAGGTTACCATTCAGTCATATTTATATATCTGTTATAGTGGGTTGAGGTTACCATTCAGTATATTTATATCTGTTATAGTGGGTTGAGGTTACCATTCAGTCATATTTATATATCTGTCATAGTGGGTTGAGGTTACCATTCAGTCATATTTATATATCTGTTATAGTGGGTTGAGGTTAACATTCAGTTATATTTATATATCTGTTATAGTGGGTTGAGTTTACCATTCAGTTATATTTATATATCTGTTATAGTGGGTTGAGGTTACCATTCAGTTATATTTATATATCTGTTATAGTGGGTTGAGGTTACCATTCAGTCATATTTATATATCTGTTATAGTGGGTTGAGGTTACCATTCAGTAGTATTTATATATCTGTTATAGTGGGTTGAGGTTACCATTCAGTATATTTATATATCTGTTATAGTGGGTTGAGGTTACCATTCAGTATATTTATATATCTGTTATAGTGGGTTGAGGTTACCATTCAGTTATATTTATATATCTGTGATAGTGGGTTGAGGTTACCATTCAGTTATATTTATATATCTGTTATAGTGGGTTGAGGTTACCATTCAGTAGTATTTATATATATGTTATAGTGGGTTGAGGTTACCATTCAGTATATATTTATATATCTGTTATAGTGGGTTGAGGTTACCATTCAGTTATATTTATATATCTGTTATAGTGGGTTGAGGTTACCATTCAGATATATTTATATATCTGTTATAGTGGGTTGAGGTTACCATTCAGTTATATTTATATATCTGTTATAGTGGGTTGAGGTTACCATTCAGTATATATTTATATATCTGTTATAGTGGGTTGAGGTTACCATTCAGTTATATTTATATATCTGTTATAGTGGGTTGAGGTTACCATTCAGTTATATTTATATATCTGTTATAGTGGGTTGAGGTTAACATTCAGTTATATTTATATATCTGTTATAGTGGGTTGAGGTTACCATTCAGTAGTATTTATATATCTGTTATAGTGGGTTGAGGTTACCATTCAGTATATATTTATATATCTGTTATAGTGGGTTGAGGTTACCATTCAGTTATATTTATATATCTGTTATAGTGGGTTGAGGTTACCATTCAGTTATATTTATATATCTGTTATAGTGGGTTGAGGTTACCATTCAGTTATATTTATATATCTGTTATAGTGGGTTGAGGTTACCATTCAGTTATATTTATATATCTGTTATAGTGGGTTGAGGTTACCATTCAGATATAGTTATATATCTGTTATAGTGGGTTGAGGTTACCATTCAGTTATATTTATATATCTGTTATAGTGGGTTGAGGTTACCATTCAGTCATATTTATATATCTGTTATAGTGGGTTGAGGTTACCATTCAGTTATATTTATATATCTTTAATAGTGGGTTGGAGACACATTTCTGTCTCATGTGGGTTCATTAAATATTTTTCTTCGTCTGTGTTTGTTCTTCTCTAGTTCACCAGGAGCCTATCGGATGAACACACTCCATGGTCAGAGGACTGCAGAGATACTGGACTGCCTTCCAACCAGAGGTGACATCTAGTGGCAACTTCACTCCCAACATATTGGTAAGTACCCACATTCTTCTACTACTGCAAAGAGTCATTCAGAGGCAGACTACCAGTCTTAGTTAGTCCTACTGCATAGAGTCATTCAGAGGCAGACTACCAGTCTTAGTTAGTCCTGAAGGGTTAAGGTCTCCTGCTGCATAGAGTCCTTCAGAGAATACCAGTCTTAGTTAGTCCTACTGTATAGAGTCATTCAGAGACTACCAGTCTTAGTTAGTCCTGCTGTGTTGCTGAAGGTTGTTCCAGACACATCCCTATCAAGGTGAAGCCTACACTGACAAACACACACTGTGATTGGTGTTCAGTACTGTACCTCAAAACTCTTTCTGTGGTCTCTCATCAACCTATCAGAGGGGGTTTACAATACAGGTGATGTGTACCGTTCACCAGGGCCAAGCACTGCTTTGGCTGCCTCTATTAAAGTCACAGCACTGCTTTGGCTGCCTCTATTAAAGTCACAGCACTGCTTTGGCTGCCTCTATTAAAGTCACAGCACTGCTGTGTCTGCCTCTATTAAAGTCACAGCACTGTGTTTTACTGGGGACGCGAGAAGGGCGTGTGGGGGAGGTGAGAAGAGGTTTCAGATGTTTTCAGAAGAGGGTCAGGGACTCTGCTGTCCTAGTTCCCCGGGGGAAGCTGGTTCCACCATTGGGAACATGAACCGGGCTGAACGGGAGCTGCCCTCCTGTAGGGGTTTGGATGGCAGAACGGAGTACTCAGGTTGGGGTGTAGAGTTTTAAGCAGAGCCTGAAGGAAGGAAGGGGCAGCTCCTCTTGCTGCTCCGTAGGCAAGGACCATGGTCTTGTAGTGGATGAGAGCTTCGACTGGAAGTCAGTGGCGTGTGCAGAAGAGTGGGGTGCTACTTGCAGTAGTCCAGACGGGAGATGACAAGTGCCTGGATTAGGACCTGTGCCACTTCCTGTGTGAGGTAGGGTCGTACTCTACAGATGTTCCTCTTCCTGTGTGAGGTAGGGTCGTACTCTACAGATGTTCCTCTTCCTGTGTGAGGTAGGGTCGTACTCTACAGATGTTCCTCTTCCTGTGTGAGGTAGGGTCGTACTCTACAGATGTTCAACTTCCTGTGTGAGGTAGGGTCGTACTCTACAGATGGTCCTCTTCCTGTGTTAGGTAGGGTCGTACTCTACAGATGTTCCTCTTCCTGTGTGAGGTAGGGTCGTACTCTACAGATGTTCCTCTTCCTGTGTGAGGTAGGGTCGTACTCTACAGATGTTCCTCTTCCTGTGTGAGGTAGGGTCGTACTCTACAGATGTTCCTCTTCCTGTGTGAGGTAGGGTCGTACTCTACAGATGTTCCTCTTCCTGTGTGAGGTAGGGTCGTACTCTACAGATGTTCCTCTTCCTGTGTGATGTAGGGTGGTCTGGAGAAGTGAGAAGGGGATGGGGTTGAGCGGGCAGGTTCATCTGGAGAAAGAGGGCAGAAAGAGGTCAAGGCGTAGGCTTTGTGTCGAGTGGGACCAGTTGACTCAAAAGAGTGAATGAGGAGTGGATCTTGTCAAACTCCTTTTCAAATGGGTTGACAAAGTTGTCCGCAGAGAGAGAAAGGGGAGGGGGAGGGGTGGAGGATTAAGGAGGGAGGAGAAGGTGGAATATAATTTTGTCGGGTTAGAGGCAGAAGCTTGAAATGGAGAGATAGAACGGGGCTTTAGCAGTGGATACAGAGTAAGATAAGGTAGAGAGGAGGGAGTGGAAGGATGATAGGTCCTCTGGAAGTCTAGTTTTCCTTCATTTTCTCTCAGCTGCCCGCCGCCCTGTTCTGTAAGCTTGCAATGAGGCTCTCTTCCATGGAGCAGGAGAGGAGGGCCGAGCCAGAAGATGGAAAAGGGACAGTGCGAGTCATAGGGTGCAGAAAGGTAGGAGAGTAGGGTTGAAGAGGCAGAATCAGGAGACATGAGGCAGAAAGATTTAGCAAAAGGGAGAGATGATAGGATAGGAGAGGAGAGAGTAGTGGGAGAGAGAGAGACCATCTGGGTAGGGTCTGAGTGGTTAGAGATGATAGGATAGGAGAGAGTAGTGGAGAGAGAGAGACCATCTGGGTAGGGTCTGAGTGGTTAGAGATGATAGGATAGGAGAGGAGAGAGTAGTGGGAGAGAGAGAGACCATCTGGGTTAGGGCTGAGCGGTTAGGGTTAGAGGAAGGTGAGACAGAACAGGAAACAAAGTAGTGATCAGCGACCTGGATGGGGTTGCACTGAGATTAGTAGGCGAATAGCCTCTTGTAAAGATGAGGTCAAGCGTATTGTCTGCCTTGTGAGTGGGAGGGGACTGTGAAAGTGGGAGGGGACCGTGAAAGTGGGAGGGGAAAGGGAAAGGGTGAGGTCAAAAGGAGGGGAAAGATTGTTGGAAAGAAACAAATTGAAGGCAGACGTTGAAGTCGCCCAGTACGAAGAGTGGTGAGCCATCATTAGGAAATGAGCTCATCAAAGGAACTCTCATCATTGAGGAACTCTCCGAGGGCACCTGGTGGGCGATAGATGACAACAATGTTAACCTGAAGTGGACAAGAGACAGTGACATAATGGTTTTCAAATGAGGAGATGGACAGGTGAGAGAGGGAGAAAAGAGAAAATCTCAGTTAGGAGAAATGAGTAGCCCTGTTCCACCACCGTGACGACCAGATGCTCTCGGACTAGGAGAGAAAACGTAGTCAGATGAAGGAAGAGCAGCTGGAGTAACGCTGTTCTCTGGGGTGATCTATGTCTCCGTCAGGGCCAAAAGGTCAAGGGTCAGAAGAAGGGCAGCATAGGCTGAGATGAACTCAGTGTGTTCTTGACCGCAGATCAAAAATGCTGCCAGAGACCAATAATTCCACATGTGCGTAGGGTACAATACATTACAAGGGTTGCAGCCAAGGGTGTTGGGCAGCGTCTGTAAAGCCTGCAGGGAACGAACTGGGATAGAAAACACACACATAGTTTCCAGCTACATAAGAGAAAAAAATAAATAACTAGGTACGATACTGAAGTGAGAGAGTGAGCTGCATTTCCTATCCTCCTGCCCAATGTATGACCATATTAGAGACACATATTTCCCTCAGATTACACAGATCCACAAAGAATTCGAAAACAAATCCAATTTTGATAAACTCCCATATCTACTGGGTGAAATTCCACAGTGTGCCATCAGAGCAGCAAGATGTGTGACCTGTTGCCACAAGAAAAGGGCAACCAGTGAAGAACAAACACCATTGTAAATATAACCCATATTTATGTTTATTTATTTTCCCTTGTGTACTTTAACCATTTGTACATTGTTACAACACTGTATATATATATATAATATGACATTTGTGATGTCTTTATTGTTTTGAAACTTCTGCATGTGTAATATTTACTGTACAATTGTTTATTTCACTTTTGTATATTATCTACCTCAATTGCTTTGGCAATTCAATTGAATTGAATTGAGTGGAGCCTTCCTCTCTGTCCTTCCTCCAACAACTCGGCAGAAACCTTTTTTAAATTCGTGACGAGGCCCGCTGCTTACAGCTGCCCCTGAGGAAACAGAAGTACTAATACTAATCTCAAATTGGCCTTTCAAAGTGAAAGAGCACACCTCCCGGGAACTAACTGCTGATTGCCTAGGAGAGGAGAAACCCCTCCCCCTCCAATACATCCGCTGATTACCAAAACAAGTCACAATTTACCCCTTGATCCTGGTTGATGCGTCAACAATCATCTGCAAGTTAATAGCAGTCATCAGTTCACACTCCAAGTAGGCTACTGGGAAGACAGGAAGCGGTTCACACTCCAAGTAGGCTACTGGGAAGACAGGAAGCGGTTCACACTCCAAGTAGGCTACTGGGAAGACAGGAAGCGGTTCACACTCCAAGTAGGCTACTGGGAAGACAGGAAGCGGTTCACACTCCAAGTAGGCTACTGGGAAGACAGGAAGCGGTTCACACTCCAAGTAGGCTACTGGGAAGACAGGAAGCGGTTCACACTCCAAGTAGGCTACGGGGAAGACAGGAAGCGGTTCACACTCCAAGTAGGCTACTGGGAAGACAGGAAGCGGTTCACACTGCAAGTAAGCTACTGGGAAGACAGGAAGTGGTTCACACTCCAAGTAGGCTACTGGGAAGACAGGAAGCGGTTCACACTCCAAGTAGGCTACGGGGAAGACAGGAAGCGGTTCACACTCCAAGTAGGCTACGGGGAAGACAGGAAGCGGTTCACACTCCAAGTAGGCTACTGGGAAGACAGGAAGCGGTTCACACTGCAAGTAGGCTACTGGGAAGACAGGAAGCGGTTCACACTCCAAGTAGGCTACTGGGAAGACAGGAAGCGGTTCACACTCCAAGTAGGCTACGTGGAAGACAGTAAGAGGTTCACACTCCAAGTAGGCTTCTGGGAAGACAGGAAGCGGTTCACACTCCAAGTAGGCTACTGGGAAGACAGGAAGCGGTTCACACTCCAAGTAGGCTACGGGGAAGACAGGAAGTGGTTCACACTCCAAGTAGGCTACGTGGAAGACAGTAAGAGGTTCACACTCCAAGTAGGCTACTGGGAAGACAGTAAGAGGTTCACACTCCAAGTAGGCTACTGGGAAGACAGGAAGCGGTTCACACTCCAAGTAGGCTACGTGGAAGACAGTAAGAGGTTCACACTCCAAGTAGGCTACTGGGAAGACAGGAAGCGGTTCACACTCCAAGTAGGCTACTGGGAAGACAGGAAGCGGTTCACACTCCAAGTAGGCTACTGGGAAGACAGGAAGCGGTTCACACTCCAAGTAGGCTACGTGGAAGACAGGAAGCAGTTCACACTCCAAGTAGGCTACGTGGAAGACAGGAAGCAGTTCACACTCCAAGTAGGCTACTGGGAAGACAGGAAGCGGTTCACACTCCAAGTAGGCTACTGGGAAGACAGGAAGCGGTTCACACTCCAAGTAGGCTACGTGGAAGACAGGAAGCGGTTCACACTCCAAGTAGGCTACTGGGAAGACAGGAAGCGGTTCACACTCCAAGTAGGCTACGGGGAAGACAGGAAGCGGTTCACACTCCAAGTAGGCTACGTGGAAGACAGGAAGCGGTTCACACTCCAAGTAGGCTACGTGGAAGACAGTAAGCGGTTCACACTCCAAGTAGGCTACTGGGAAGACAGGAAGCGGTTCACACCCCAAGTAGGCTACGTGGAAGACAGGAAGCGGTTCACACTCCAAGTAGGCTACTGGGAAGACAGGAAGCGGTTCACACTCCAAGTAGGCTACTGGGAAGACAGGAAGCGGTTCACACTCCAAGTAGACTACTGGGAAGACAGGAAGCGGTTCACACTCCAAGTAGGCTACTGGGAAGACAGGAAGCGGTTCACACTCCAAGTAGGCTACTGGGAAGACAGGAAGCGGTTCACACTCCAAGTAGGCTACTGGGAAGACAGGAAGCGGTTCACACTCCAAGTAGGCTACTGGGAAGACAGGAAGCGGTTCACACTCCAAGTAGGCTACTGGGAAGACAGGAAGCGGTTCACACACCAAGTGGGCTACGGGGAAGACAGGAAGCGGTTCACACTCCAAGTAGGCTACGTGGAAGACAGGAAGCGGTTCACACTCCAAGTAGGCTACTGGGAAGACAGGAAGCGGTTCACACTCCAAGTAGGCTACTGGGAAGACAGGAAGCGGTTCACACTCCAAGTAGGCTACTGGGAAGACAGGAAGCGGTTCACACTCCAAGTAGGCTACTGGGAAGACAGGAAGCGGTTCACACTCCAAGTAGGCTGCTGGGAAGACAGGAAGCGGTTCACACTCCAAGTAGGCTACTGGGAAGACAGGAAGCGGTTCACACTCCAAGTAGGCTACTGGGAAGACAGGAAGCGGTTCACACTCCAAGTAGTCTACTGGGAAGACAGGAAGCGGTTCACACTCCAAGTAGGCTACTGGGAAGACAGGAAGCGGTTCACACTCCAAGTAGGCTACTGGGAAGACAGGAAGCGGTTCACACTCCAAGTAGGCTACTGGGAAGACAGGAAGCGGTTCACACTCCAAGTAGGCTACTGGGAAGACATGAAGTGGTTCACACTCCAAGTAGGCTACTGGGAAGACAGGAAGCGGTTCACACTCCAAGTAGGCTACTGGGAAGACAGGAAGCGGTTCACACTCCAAGTAGGCTACTGGGAAGACATGAAGTGGTTCACACTCCAAGTAGGCTACTGGGAAGACAAGAAGCGGTTCACACTCCAAGTAGGCTACTGGGAAGACAGGAAGCGGTTCACACTCCAAGTAGGCTACTGGGAAGACAGGAAGCGGTTCACACTCCAAGTAGGCTTCTGGGAAGACAGGAAGTGGTTCACACTCCAAGTAGGCTACGGGGAAGACAGGAAGCGGTTCACACTCCAAGTAGGCTACTGGGAAGACAGGAAGCGGTTCACACTCCAAGTAGGCTACTGGGAAGACAGGAAGCGGTTCACACTCCAAGTAGGCTACTGGGAAGACAGGAAGCGGTTCACACTCCAAGTAGGCTACTGGGAAGACAGGAAGTGGTTCACACTCCAAGTAGGCTACTGGGAAGACAGGAAGCGGTTCACACTCCACGGAGGCTACTGGGAAGACAGGAAGCGGTTCACACTCCAAGTAGGCTACTGGGAAGACAGGAAGCGGTTCACACTCCAAGTAGGCTACTGGGAAGACAGGAAGTGGTTCACACTCCAAGTAGGCTACTGGGAAGACAGGAAGCGGTTCACACTCCAAGTAGGCTACTGGGAAGACAGGAAGCGGTTCACACTCCAAGTAGGCTACTGGGAAGACAGGAAGCGGTTCACACTCCACGTAGGCTACTGGGAAGACAGGAAGCGGTTCACACTCCAAGTAGGCTACTGGGAAGACAGGAAGCGGTTCACACTCCAAGTAGGCTACTGGGAAGACAGGAAGCGGTTCACACTCCAAGTAGGCTACTGGGAAGACAGGAAGCGGTTCACACTCCAAGTAGGCTACTGGGAAGACAGGAAGCGGTCCACACTCCAAGTAGGCTACTGGGAAGACAGGAAGCGGTTCACACTCCACGTAGGCTACTGGGAAGACAGGAAGCGGTTCACACTCCAAGTAGGTTACTGGGAAGACAGGAAGTGGTTCACACTCCAAGTAGGCTACTGGGAAGACAGGAAGTGGTTCACACTCCAAGTAGGCTACTGGGAAGACAGGAAGCGGTTCACACTCCAAGTAGGCTACTGGGAAGACAGGAAGTGGTTCACACTCCAAGTAGGCTACTGGGAAGACAGGAAGTGGTTCACACTCCAAGTAGGCTTCTGGGAAGACAGGAAGCGGTTCACACTCCAAGTAGGCTACTGGGAAGACAGGAAGTGGTTCACACTCCAAGTAGGCTACTGGGAAGACAGGAAGCGGTTCACACTCCAAGTAGGCTACTGGGAAGACAGGAAGCGGTTCACACTCCAAGTAGGCTACTGGGAAGACAGGAAGTGGTTCACACTCCAAGTAGGCTACTGGGAAGACAGGAAGCGGTTCACACTCCAAGTAGGCTACTGGGAAGACAGGAAGCGGTTCACACTCCAAGTAGGCTACTGGGAAGACAGGAAGCGGTTCACACTCCAAGTAGGCTACTGGGAAGACAGGAAGCGGTTCACACTCCATGTAGGCTACTGGGAAGACAGGAAGCACTTAATGGAGAAGGCCCTAGCTAGCAAACAGGACGCTACTCGTCTCAGGTTTCAGGAGAAGACCCAGATGCTGACCATGTCGAAGTAACAAATAGTTTATGACTACAACAGGGGGCATAACGACAGGTCCAGGGCAGGCAGAGGTCAATAACCCAGGGTGGTGTGACAAGGTACAGAACGACAGGCAGTCTCAGGGTCAGGGCAGGCAGAGGTCATTAATCCAGATCAGAGTTCATATGGTACAGAACGGCAGGCAGTCTCAGGGTCAGGGCAGGCAGAGGTCATTAATCCAGATCAGAGTTCATATGGTACAGAACGGCAGGCAGTCTCAGGGTCAGGGCAGGCAGAGGTCATTAATCCAGATCAGAGTTCATATGGTACAGGACGGCAGGCAGTCTCAGGGTCAGGGAGGCAGAGGTCACAGGGTAGTGTGACAAGGTACAGAAGGCAGAAATTGTTAAAAACCGGTAAAACTAGAAATGAGAAACTAGAGAAAGACAGGAGCAAGGGGAAAACGCTTGACGAAACAACACGAACTGGCAACAGACAAACAGAGAACACAGGTATAAATACACTGGGGATAATGGGGAAGATGGGCGACACCTGGAGGGGGGTGGAGACAATCACTAAGACAGGTGAAACAAATAGACCACAACAGATAAAGACACTCCTGGATATAGCAGGAGTCCTATGGAATGAAGCCAGTGAAATAGCAGAGAACACAACAAACACAGTGTCTGGCCTTGGACTAGTAGAGAACACAGTGTCTGGTCTTGGACTAGCAGAGAACACAACAAACACAGTGTCTGGCCTTGGACTAGCAGAGAACACAACAAACACAGTGTCTGGCCTTGGACTAGTAGAGAACACAACAAACACAGTGTCTGGCCTTGGACTAGTAGAGAACACAGTGTCTGGCCTTGGACTAGTAGAGAACACAACAAACACAGTGTCTGATCTTGGACTAGCAGAGAACACAACAAACACAGTGTCTGGCCTTGGACTAGCAGAGAACACAACAAACACAGTGTCTGGCCTTGGACTAGCAGATAACACAACAAACACAGTGTCTGGCCTTGGACTAGTAGAGAACACAACAAACACAGTGTCTGGCCTTGGACTAGCAGAGAACACAACAAACAGTGTCTGGCCTTGGACTAGCAGAGAACACAACAAACACAGTGTCTGGTCTTGGACTAGTAGAGAACACAACAAACACAGTGTCTGGCCTTGGACTAGCAGAGAACACAACAAACAGTGTCTGGCCTTGGACTAGCAGAGAACACAACAAACACAGTGTCTGGCCTTGGACTAGCAGAGAACACAACAAACAGTGTCTGGCCTTGGACTAGCAGAGAACACAACAAACACAGTGTCTGGTCTTGGACTAGTAGAGAACACAACAAACACAGTGTCTGGCCTTGGACTAGCAGAGAACACAACAAACAGTGTCTGGCCTTGGACTAGCAGATAACACAACAAACACAGTGTCTGGCCTTGGACTAGTAGAGAACACAACAAACACAGTGTCTGGTCTTGGACTAGTAGAGAACACAGTGTCTGGCCTTGGACTAGTAGAGAACACAACAAACACAGTGTCTGATCTTGGACTAGCAGAGAACACAACAAACACAGTGTCTGGCCTTGGACTAGCAGAGAACACAACAAACACAGTGTCTGGCCTTGGACTAGCAGATAACACAACAAACACAGTGTCTGGCCTTGGACTAGTAGAGAACACAACAAACACAGTGTCTGGCCTTGGACTAGCAGAGAACACAACAAACAGTGTCTGGCCTTGGACTAGCAGAGAACACAACAAACACAGTGTCTGGTCTTGGACTAGTAGAGAACACAACAAACACAGTGTCTGGCCTTGGACTAGCAGAGAACACAACAAACAGTGTCTGGCCTTGGACTAGCAGAGAACACAACAAACACAGTGTCTGGCCTTGGACTAGCAGAGAACACAACAAACAGTGTCTGGCCTTGGACTAGCAGAGAACACAACAAACACAGTGTCTGGTCTTGGACTAGTAGAGAACACAACAAACACAGTGTCTGGCCTTGGACTAGCAGAGAACACAACAAACAGTGTCTGGCCTTGGACTAGCAGATAACACAACAAACACAGTGTCTGGCCTTGGACTAGTAGAGAACACAACAAACACAGTGTCTGGTCTTGGACTAGTAGAGAACACAGTGTCTGGCCTTGGACTAGCAGAGAACACAACAAACACAGTGTCTGGCCTTGGACTAGCAGATAACACAACAAACACAGTGTCTGGTCTTGGACTAGCAGAGAACACAACAAACACAGTGTCTGGTCTTGGACTAGTAGAGAACACAGTGTCTGGCCTTGGACTAGCAGAGAACACAACAAACACCGTGTCTGGCCTTGGACTAGCAGAGAACACAACAACACAGTGTCTGGCCTTGGACTAGTAGAGAACACAACAAACACAGTGTCTGGTCTTGGACTAGTAGAGAACACAACAAACACAGTGTCTGGTCTTGGACTAGTAGAGAACACAACAAACACAGTGTCTGGCCTTGGACTAGCAGATAACACAACAAACACAGTGTCTGGCCTTGGACTAGTGGAGAACACAACAAACACAGTGTCTGGCCTTGGACTAGCAGAGAACACAACAAACAGTGTCTGGCCTTGGACTAGCAGAGCACACAACAAACACAGTGTCTGGCCTTGGACTAGCAGAGAACACAACAAACAGTGTCTGGCCTTGGACTAGTAGAGAACACAACAAACAGTGTCTGGCCTTGGACTAGCAGAGCACACAACAAACACAGTGTCTGGCCTTGGACTAGCAGAGAACACAACAAACAGTGTCTGGCCTTGGACTAGCAGATAACACAACAAACACAGTGTCTGGCCTTGGACTAGTAGAGAACACAACAAACACAGTGTCTGGCCTTGGACTAGCAGAGAACACAACAAACAGTGTCTGATCTTGGACTAGTAGAGAACACAACAAACACAGTGTCTGGCCTTGGACTAGTAGAGAACACAACAAACACAGTGTCTGGTCTTGGACTAGCAGAGAACACAACAAACACAGTGTCTGGTCTTGGACTAGTAGAGAACACAGTGTCTGGCCTTGGACTAGCAGATAACACAACAAACACAGTGTCTGGTCTTGGACTAGCAGAGAACACAACAAACACATGGTCTTGGACTAGTAGAGAACACAGTGTCTGGCCTTGGACTAGCAGAGAACACAACAAACACAGTGTCTGGTCTTGGACTAGTAGAGAACACAACAAACACAGTGTCTGGTCTTGGACTAGTAGAGAACACAGTGTCTGGCCTTGGACTAGCAGATAATGCAACAAACACAGTGTCTGGTCTTGGACTAGTAGATAACACAACAAATACTTTGTCTGGTCTTGGACTAGTAGAGAACACAGTGTCTGGCCTTGGACTAGCAGAGAACACAACAAACACCGTGTCTGGCCTTGGACTAGCAGAGAACACAACAACACAGTGTCTGGCCTTGGACTAGTAGAGAACACAACAAACACAGTGTCTGGTCTTGGACTAGTAGAGAACACAACAAACACAGTGTCTGGTCTTGGACTAGTAGAGAACACAACAAACACAGTGTCTGGCCTTGGACTAGCAGATAACACAACAAACACAGTGTCTGGCCTTGGACTAGTAGAGAACACAACAAACACAGTGTCTGGCCTTGGACTAGCAGAGAACACAACAAACAGTGTCTGGCCTTGGACTAGCAGAGCACACAACAAACACAGTGTCTGGCCTTGGACTAGCAGAGAACACAACAAACAGTGTCTGGCCTTGGACTAGTAGAGAACACAACAAACAGTGTCTGGCCTTGGACTAGCAGAGCACACAACAAACACAGTGTCTGGCCTTGGACTAGCAGAGAACACAACAAACAGTGTCTGGCCTTGGACTAGCAGATAACACAACAAACACAGTGTCTGGCCTTGGACTAGTAGAGAACACAACAAACACAGTGTCTGGCCTTGGACTAGCAGAGAACACAACAAACAGTGTCTGATCTTGGACTAGTAGAGAACACAACAAACACAGTGTCTGGCCTTGGACTAGTAGAGAACACAACAAACACAGTGTCTGGTCTTGGACTAGCAGAGAACACAACAAACACAGTGTCTGGTCTTGGACTAGTAGAGAACACAGTGTCTGGCCTTGGACTAGCAGATAACACAACAAACACAGTGTCTGGTCTTGGACTAGCAGAGAACACAACAAACACATGGTCTTGGACTAGTAGAGAACACAGTGTCTGGCCTTGGACTAGCAGAGAACACAACAAACACAGTGTCTGGTCTTGGACTAGTAGAGAACACAACAAACACAGTGTCTGGTCTTGGACTAGTAGAGAACACAGTGTCTGGCCTTGGACTAGCAGATAATGCAACAAACACAGTGTCTGGTCTTGGACTAGTAGATAACACAACAAATACTGTGTCTGGCCTTGGACTAACAGAGAACACAACAAACACAGTGTCTGGCCTTGGACTAGCAGAGAACACAACAAACACAGTGTCTGGCCTTGGACTAGTAGAGAACACAACAAACACAGTGTCTGGCCTTGGACTAGCAGAGAACACAGTGTCTGGCCTTGGACTAGTAGAGAACACAGTGTCTGGCCTTGGACTAGTAGAGAACACAACAAACACAGTGTCTGGTCTTGGACTAGCAGAGAACACGACAAACACAGTGTCTGGCCTTGGACTAGTAGAGAACACAACAAACACAGTGTCTGGTCTTGGACTAGCAGAGAACACAACAAACACAGTGTCTGGCCTTGGACTAGTAGAGAACACAGTGTCTGGCCTTGGACTAGCAGATAACACAGTGTCTGGTCTTGGACTAGCAGAGAACACAACAAACACAGTGTCTGGCCTTGGACTAGCAGAGAACACAACAAATACAGTGTCTGGCCTTGGACTAGTAGAGAACACAACAAACACAGTGTCTGGCCTTGGACTAGCAGATAACACAACAAACAGTGTCTGGTCTTGGACTAGCAGAGAACACAACAAACACAGTGTCTGGTCTTGGACTAGCAGATAACACAACAAACACAGTGTCTGGTCTTGGACTAGTAGAGAACACAACAAACACAGTGTCTGGTCTTGGACTAGCAGAGAACACAGTGTCTGGTCTTGGACTAGCAGAGAACACAGTGTCTGGTCTTGGACTAGCAGAGAACACAACAACACACAGTGTCTGGCCTTGGACTAGCAGAGAACACAGTGTCTGGCCTTGGACTAGCAGAGAACACAGTGTCTGGTCTTGGACTAGTAGAGAACACAACAAACACAGTGTCTGGCCTAGTTGAGCAGGTTGAGAGCTTCAAATTCCTTGATGTCCACATATCACCAACAAACTGACATGGTCCAAACACACCAACACAGGTGTGAAGAGGGCATGACAAAACCTTTGACTCTGTACCAGTACCCCCTGTATATAACCTCCACATTGACTCTTTACCGGTACCCCCTGTATATAACCTCCACATTGACTCTGTACCGGTACCCCCTGTATATAGCCTCCACATTGACTCTGTACCGGTACCCCCTGTATATCGTCTCCACATTGACTCTGTACCGGTACCCCCTGTATTTAGTCTCGCTATTGTTATTTACTGCTGCTCTTTAATTATTTGTTATTCTTATCTCTTACTTTTCTTAAAACTGCATTGATGGTTAAGGTCCTGTCAGTCAGCATTTCACTGTGAAGTCTACTACACCTGTTGTATTCAGCATTTCACTGTGAGGTCTACTACACCTGTTGTATTCAGCATTTCACTGTCAGGTCTACTACACCTGTTGTATTCAGCATTTCACTGTGAGGTCTACTACACCTGTTGTATTCAGCATTTCACTGTCAGGTCTACTACACCTGTTGTATTCAGCATTTCACTGTCAGGTCTACTACACCTGTTGTATTCAGCAGTTCACTGTGAGGTCTACTACACCTGTTGCATTCAGCATTTCACTGTAAGGTCTACTACACCTGTTGTATTCAGCATTTCACTGTAAGCTCTACACCTGTTGCATTCAGCATTTCACTGTAAGGTCTACTACACCTGTTGTATTCAGCATTTCACTGTCAGGTCTACTACACCTGTTGCATTCAGCATTTCACTGTAAGGTATACTACACCTGTTGTATTCAGCATTTCACTGTGAGGTCTACAACACCTGTTCTATTCGGTGCATGTGACAAATAACATTTGATTTTATTTGATGGCGAGGAACAGTGTTGTGATTGATTCTACAAGCCTTTCTCTTCCTTACCAATCCAGATGGATAGTTCAGGGATTTAAGGTTGTCTAGACTCCTGTTGCTTGGTAACACAACAACAACAGCAATAATAACTGTCAATTCTTATTCTGTGCTGCAAGATCCTCTCATACAGTACATTTGGAAAGTATTCAGACCCTTTGACTTTTTCCACGATACCCCACAATGACATCACACTAGCCCATAATGACATCACACTAGCCCATAATGACATTCCAATATCCCATAATGACATCACACAAGCCCATAATGACATCACACTAGCCCATAATGACGTCACACTAGCCCATAATGACATTCCAATACCCCATAATGACATTCCAATATCCCATAATGACATCACACTAGCCCATAATGACATCACACTAGCCCATAATGACATCACACTAGCCCATAATGACATTCCAATACCCCATAATGACATTCCAATATCCCATAATGACATCACACTAGCCCATAATGACATTCCAATACCAATAATGTCTGGTATCCTCAGTGTTGATCTCCTTCATTTAACAGTAATAATGTCTGGTATCCTCAGTGTTGATCTCCTTCATTTAACAGTAATAATGTCTGGTATCCTCAGTGTTGATCTCCTTCATTTAACAGTAATAATGTCTGGTATCCTCAGTGTTGATCTCCTTCATTTAACAGTAATAATGTCTGGTATCCTCAGTGTTGATCTCCTTCATTTAACAGTAATAATGTCTGGTATCCTCAGTGTTGATCTCCTTCATTTAACAGTAATAATGTCTGGTATCCTCAGTGTTGATCTCCTTCATTTAACAAGGACAGTAATAATGTCTGGTACCCTCAGTGTTGATCTCCTTCATTTAACAGTAATAATGTCTGGTATCCTCAGTGTTGATCTCCTTCATTTAACAGTAATAATGTCTGGTATCCTCAGTGTTGATCTCCTTCATTTAACAGGGACAGTAATAATGTCTGGTATCCTCAGTGTTGATCTCCTTCATTTAACAGTAATAATGTCTGGTATCCTCAGTGTTGATCTCCTTCATTTAACAGGGACAGTAATAATGTCTGGTATCCTCAGTGTTGATCTCCTTCATTTAACAGTAATAATGTCTGGTATCCTCAGTGTTGATCTCCTTCATTTAACAGGGACATTAATAATGTCTGGTATCCTCAGTGTTGATCTCCTTCATTTAACAGGGACAGTAATAATGTCTGGTATCCTCAGTGTTGATCTCCTTCATTTAACAGGGACAGTAATAATGTCTGGTATCCTCAGTGTTGATCTCCTTCATTTAACAGTAATAATGTCTGGTATCCTCAGTGTTGATCTCCTTCATTTAACAGGGACAGTAATAATGTCTGGTACCCTCAGTGTTGATCTCCTTCATTTAACAGGGACAGTAATAATGTCTGGTATCCTCAGTGTTGATCTCCTTCATTTAACAGTAATAATGTCTGGTATCCTCAGTGTTGATCTCCTTCATTTAACAGGGACAGTAATAATGTCTGGTATCCTCAGTGTTGATCTCCTTCATTTAACAGTAATAATGTCTGGTATCCTCAGTGTTGATCTCCTTCATTTAAAAGTAATAATGTCTGGTATCCTCAGTGTTGATCTCCTTCATTTAACAGTAATAATGTCTGGTACCCTCAGTGTTGATCTCCTTCATTTAACAGGGACATTAATAATGTCTGGTATCCTCAGTGTTGATCTCCTTCATTTAACAGCAATAATGTCTGGTATCCTCAGTGTTGATCTCCTTCATTTAACAGGGACATTAATAATGTCTGGTATCCTCAGTGTTGATCTCCTTCATTTAACAGGGACAGTAATAATGTCTGGTATCCTCAGTGTTGATCTCCTTCATTTAACAGTAATAATGTCTGGTATCCTCAGTGTTGATCTCCTTCATTTAACAGTAATAATGTCTGGTATCCTCAGTGTTGATCTCCTTCATTTAACAGTAATAATGTCTGGTATCCTCAGTGTTGATCTCCTTCATTTAACAGTAATAATGTCTGGTATCCTCAGTGTTGATCTCCTTCATTTAACAGCAATAATGTCTGGTATCCTCAGTGTTGATCTCCTTCATTTAACAGCAATAATGTCTGGTATCCTCAGTGTTGATCTCCTTCATTTAACAGTAATAATGTCTGGTACCCTCAGTGTTGATCTCCTTCATTTAACAGTAATAATGTCTGGTATCCTCAGTGTTGATCTCCTTCATTTAACAGGGACAGTAATAATGTCTGGTATCCTCAGTGTTGATCTCCTTCATTTAACAGTAATAATGTCTGGTATCCTCAGTGTTGATCTCCTTAATTTAACAGGGACAGTAATAATGTCTGGTATCCTCAGTGTTGATCTCCTTCATTTAACAGTAATAATGTCTGGTATCCTCAGTGTAGATCTCCTTCATTTAACAGGGACAGTAATAATGTCTGGTATCCTCAGTGTTGATCTCCTTCATTTAACAGTAATAATGTCTGGTATCCGCAGTGTTGATCTCCTTCATTTAACAGTAATAATGTCTGGTATCCTCAGTGTTGATCTCCTTCATTTAACAGGGACAGTAATAATGTCTGGTATCCCCAGTGTTGATCTCCTTCATTTAACAGTAATAATGTCTGGTATCCGCAGTGTTGATCTCCTTCATTTAACAGTAATAATGTCTGGTATCCTCAGTGTTGATCTCCTTCATTTAACAGGGACAGTAATAATGTCTGGTATCCCCAGTGTTGATCTCCTTCATTTAACAGTAATAATGTCTGGTATCCCCAGTGTTGATCTCCTTCATTTAACAGTAATAATGTCTGGTATCCTCAGTGTTGATCTCCTTCATTTAACAGTAATAATGTCTGGTATCCTCAGTGTTGATCTCCTTCATTTAACAGGGACAGTAATAATGTCTGGTATCCTCAGTGTTGATCTCCTTCATTTAACAGTAATAATGTCTGGTATCCTCAGTGTTGATCTCCTTCATTTAACAGGGACAGTAATAATGTCTGGTATCTTCAGTGTTGATCTCCTTCATTTAACAGTAATAATGTCTGGTACCCTCAGTGTTGATCTCCTTCATTTAACAGTAATAATGTCTGGTATCCTCAGTGTTGATCTCCTTCATTTAACAGGGACAGTAATAATGTCTGGTATCCTCAGTGTTGATCTCCTTCATTTAACAGTAATAATGTCTGGTATCCTCAGTGTTGATCTCCTTCATTTAACAGGGACAGTAATAATGTCTGGTATCCTCAGTGTTGATCTCCTTCATTTAACAGTAATAATGTCTGGTATCCTCAGTGTTGATCTCCTTCATTTAACAGGGACAGTAATAATGTCTGGTATCCTCAGTGTTGATCTCCTTCATTTAACAGTAATAATGTCTGGTATCCTCAGTGTTGATCTCCTTCATTTAACAGGGACAGTAATAATGTCTGGTATCTTCAGTGTTGATCTCCTTCATTTAACAGTAATAATGTCTGGTACCCTCAGTGTTGATCTCCTTCATTTAACAGGGACAGTAATAATGTCTGGTATCCTCAGTGTTGATCTCCTTCATTTAACAGTAATAATGTCTGGTATCCTCAGTGTTGATCTCCTTCATTTAACAGGGACAGTAATAATGTCTGGTATCCTCAGTGTTGATCTCCTTCATTTAACAGTAATAATGTCTGGTATCCTCAGTGTTGATCTCCTTCATTTAACAGTAATAATGTCTGGTATCCTCAGTGTTGATCTCCTTCATTTAACAGTATTAATGTCTGGTACCCTCAGTGTTGATCTCCTTCATTTAACAGGGACAGTAATAATGTCTGGTATCCCCAGTGTTGATCTCCTTCATTTAACAGTAATAATGTCTGGTATCCCCAGTGTTGATCTCCTTCATTTAACAGTAATAATGTCTGGTATCCTCAGTGTTGATCTCCTTCATTTAACAGTAATAATGTCTGGTATCCTCAGTGTTGATCTCCTTCATTTAACAGGGACAGTAATAATGTCTGGTATCCTCAGTGTTGATCTCCTTCATTTAACAGTAATAATGTCTGGTATCCTCAGTGTTGATCTCCTTCATTTAACAGGGACAGTAATAATGTCTGGTATCTTCAGTGTTGATCTCCTTCATTTAACAGTAATAATGTCTGGTACCCTCAGTGTTGATCTCCTTCATTTAACAGTAATAATGTCTGGTATCCTCAGTGTTGATCTCCTTCATTTAACAGGGACAGTAATAATGTCTGGTATCCTCAGTGTTGATCTCCTTCATTTAACAGTAATAATGTCTGGTATCCTCAGTGTTGATCTCCTTCATTTAACAGGGACAGTAATAATGTCTGGTATCCTCAGTGTTGATCTCCTTCATTTAACAGTAATAATGTCTGGTATCCTCAGTGTTGATCTCCTTCATTTAACAGGGACAGTAATAACGTCTGGTATCCTCAGTGTTGATCTCCTTCATTTAACAGTAATAATGTCTGGTATCCTCAGTGTTGATCTCCTTCATTTAACAGTAATAATGTCTGGTATCCTCAGTGTTGATCTCCTATATTTAACAGTAATAATGTCTGGTATCCTCAGTGTTGATCTCCTTCATTTAACAGTAATAATGTCTGGTACCCTCAGTGTTGATCTCCTTCATTTAACAGTAATAATGTCTGGTATCCTCAGTGTTGATCTCCTTCATTTAACAGGGACAGTAATAATGTCTGGTATCCTCAGTGTTGATCTCCTTCATTTAACAGTAATAATGTCTGGTACCCTCAGTGTTGATCTCCTTCATTTAACAGTAATAATGTCTGGTATCCTCAGTGTTGATCTCCTTCATTTAACAGGGACAGTAATAATGTCTGGTATCCTCAGTGTTGATCTCCTTCATTTAACAGTAATAATGTCTGGTATCCTCAGTGTTGATCTCCTTCATTTAACAGTAATAATGTCTGGTATCCTCAGTGTTGATCTCCTATATTTAACAGTAATAATGTCTGGTATCCTCAGTGTTGATCTCCTTCATTTAACAGTAATAATGTCTGGTACCCTCAGTGTTGATCTCCTTCATTTAACAGTAATAATGTCTGGTATCCTCAGTGTTGATCTCCTTCATTTAACAGGGACAGTAATAATGTCTGGTATCCTCAGTGTTGATCTCCTTCATTTAACAGTAATAATGTCTGGTACCCTCAGTGTTGATCTCCTTCATTTAACAGTAATAATGTCTGGTATCCTCAGTGTTGATCTCCTTCATTTAACAGGGACAGTAATAATGTCTGGTATCCTCAGTGTTGATCTCCTTCATTTAACAGTAATAATGTCTGGTATCCTCAGTGTTGATCTCCTTCATTTAACAGCAATAATGTCTGGTATCCTCAGTGTTGATCTCCTTCATTTAACAGTAATAATGTCTGGTATCCTCAGTGTTGATCTCCTTCATTTAACAGTAATAATGTCTGGTATCCTCAGTGTTGATCTCCTTCATTTAACAGTAATAATGTCTGGTATCCTCAGTGTTGATCTCCTTCATTTAACAGTAATAATGTCTGGTATCCTCAGTGTTGATCTCCTTCATTTAACAGTAATAATGTCTGGTATCCTCAGTGTTGATCTCCTTCATTTAACAGCAATAATGTCTGGTATCCTCAGTGTTGATCTCCTTCATTTAACAGTAATAATGTCTGGTACCCTCAGTGTTGATCTCCTTCATTTAACAGTAATAATGTCTGGTATCCTCAGTGTTGATCTCCTTCATTTAACAGGGACAGTAATAATGTCTGGTATCCTCAGTGTTGATCTCCTTCATTTAACAGTAATAATGTCTGGTATCCTCAGTGTTGATCTCCTTAATTTAACAGGGACAGTAATAATGTCTGGTATCCTCAGTGTTGATCTCCTTCATTTAACAGTAATAATGTCTGGTATCCTCAGTGTAGATCTCCTTCATTTAACAGGGACAGTAATAATGTCTGGTATCCCCAGTGTTGATCTCCTTCATTTAACAGTAATAATGTCTGGTATCCCCAGTGTTGATCTCCTTCATTTAACAGTAATAATGTCTGGTATCCTCAGTGATGATCTCCTTCATTTAACAGTAATAATGTCTGGTATCCTCAGTGTTGATCTCCTTCATTTAACAGGGACAGTAATAATGTCTGGTATCCTCAGTGTTGATCTCCTTCATTTAACAGTAATAATGTCTGGTATCCTCAGTGTTGATCTCCTTCATTTAACAGGGACAGTAATAATGTCTGGTATCTTCAGTGTTGATCTCCTTCATTTAACAGTAATAATGTCTGGTACCCTCAGTGTTGATCTCCTTCATTTAACAGTAATAATGTCTGGTATCCTCAGTGTTGATCTCCTTCATTTAACAGGGACAGTAATAATGTCTGGTATCCTCAGTGTTGATCTCCTTCATTTAACAGTAATAATGTCTGGTATCCTCAGTGTTGATCTCCTTCATTTAACAGGGACAGTAATAATGTCTGGTATCCTCAGTGTTGATCTCCTTCATTTAACAGTAATAATGTCTGGTATCCTCAGTGTTGATCTCCTTCATTTAACAGCAATAATGTCTGGTATCCTCAGTGTTGATCTCCTTCATTTAACAGTAATAATGTCTGGTATCCTCAGTGTTGATCTCCTTCATTTAACAGTAATAATGTCTGGTATCCTCAGTGTTGATCTCCTTCATTTAACAGTAATAATGTCTGGTATCCTCAGTGTTGATCTCCTTCATTTAACAGTAATAATGTCTGGTATCCTCAGTGTTGATCTCCTTCATTTAACAGTAATAATGTCTGGTATCCTCAGTGTTGATCTCCTTCATTTAACAGCAATAATGTCTGGTATCCTCAGTGTTGATCTCCTTCATTTAACAGTAATAATGTCTGGTACCCTCAGTGTTGATCTCCTTCATTTAACAGTAATAATGTCTGGTATCCTCAGTGTTGATCTCCTTCATTTAACAGGGACAGTAATAATGTCTGGTATCCTCAGTGTTGATCTCCTTCATTTAACAGTAATAATGTCTGGTATCCTCAGTGTTGATCTCCTTAATTTAACAGGGACAGTAATAATGTCTGGTATCCTCAGTGTTGATCTCCTTCATTTAACAGTAATAATGTCTGGTATCCTCAGTGTAGATCTCCTTCATTTAACAGGGACAGTAATAATGTCTGGTATCCCCAGTGTTGATCTCCTTCATTTAACAGTAATAATGTCTGGTATCCCCAGTGTTGATCTCCTTCATTTAACAGTAATAATGTCTGGTATCCTCAGTGTTGATCTCCTTCATTTAACAGTAATAATGTCTGGTATCCTCAGTGTTGATCTCCTTCATTTAACAGGGACAGTAATAATGTCTGGTATCCTCAGTGTTGATCTCCTTCATTTAACAGTAATAATGTCTGGTATCCTCAGTGTTGATCTCCTTCATTTAACAGGGACAGTAATAATGTCTGGTATCTTCAGTGTTGATCTCCTTCATTTAACAGTAATAATGTCTGGTACCCTCAGTGTTGATCTCCTTCATTTAACAGTAATAATGTCTGGTATCCTCAGTGTTGATCTCCTTCATTTAACAGGGACAGTAATAATGTCTGGTATCCTCAGTGTTGATCTCCTTCATTTAACAGTAATAATGTCTGGTATCCTCAGTGTTGATCTCCTTCATTTAACAGGGACAGTAATAATGTCTGGTATCCTCAGTGTTGATCTCCTTCATTTAACAGTAATAATGTCTGGTATCCTCAGTGTTGATCTCCTTCATTTAACAGGGACAGTAATAATGTCTGGTATCCTCAGTGTTGATCTCCTTCATTTAACAGTAATAATGTCTGGTATCCTCAGTGTTGATCTCCTTCATTTAACAGGGACAGTAATAATGTCTGGTATCTTCAGTGTTGATCTCCTTCATTTAACAGTAATAATGTCTGGTACCCTCAGTGTTGATCTCCTTCATTTAACAGGGACAGTAATAATGTCTGGTATCCTCAGTGTTGATCTCCTTCATTTAACAGTAATAATGTCTGGTATCCTCAGTGTTGATCTCCTTCATTTAACAGGGACAGTAATAATGTCTGGTATCCTCAGTGTTGATCTCCTTCATTTAACAGTAATAATGTCTGGTATCCTCAGTGTTGATCTCCTTCATTTAACAGTAATAATGTCTGGTATCCTCAGTGTTGATCTCCTTCATTTAACAGTAATAATGTCTGGTATCCTCAGTGTTGATCTCCTTCATTTAACAGTAATAATGTCTGGTACCCTCAGTGTTGATCTCCTTCATTTAACAGTAATAATGTCTGGTATCCTCAGTGTTGATCTCCTTCATTTAACAGGGACAGTAATAATGTCTGGTATCCTCAGTGTTGATCTCCTTCATTTAACAGTAATAATGTCTGGTACCCTCAGTGTTGATCTCCTTCATTTAACAGTAATAATGTCTGGTATCCTCAGTGTTGATCTCCTTCATTTAACAGTAATAATGTCTGGTATCCTCAGTGTTGATCTCCTTCATTTAACAGGGACAGTAATAATGTCTGGTATCCTCAGTGTTGATCTCCTTCATTTAACAGTAATAATGTCTGGTATCCTCAGTGTTGATCTCCTTCATTTAACAGTAATAATGTCTGGTATCCTCAGTGTTGATCTCCTATATTTAACAGTAATAATGTCTGGTATCCTCAGTGTTGATCTCCTTCATTTAACAGTAATAATGTCTGGTATCCTCAGTGTTGATCTCCTTCATTTAACAGTAATAATGTCTGGTATCCTCAGTGTTGATCTCCTTCATTTAACAGGGACAGTAATAATGTCTGGTATCCTCAGTGTTGATCTCCTTCATTTAACAGTAATAATGTCTGGTACCCTCAGTGTTGATCTCCTTCATTTAACAGTAATAATGTCTGGTATCCTCAGTGTTGATCTCCTTCATTTAACAGGGACAGTAATAATGTCTGGTATCCTCAGTGTTGATCTCCTTCATTTAACAGTAATAATGTCTGGTATCCTCAGTGTTGATCTCCTTCATTTAACAGTAATAATGTCTGGTATCCTCAGTGTTGATCTCCTTCATTTAAGGGACAGTAATAATGTCTGGTATCCTCAGTGTTGATCTCCTTCATTTAACAGGGACAGTAATAATGTCTGGTATCCTCAGTGTTGATCTCCTTCATTTAACAGTAATAATGTCTGGTACCCTCAGTGTTGATCTCCTTCATTTAACAGTAATAATGTCTGGTATCCTCAGTGTTGATCTCCTTCATTTAACAGGGACAGTAATAATGTCTGGTATCCTCAGTGTTGATCTCCTTCATTTAACAGTAATAATGTCTGGTATCCTCAGTGTTGATCTCCTTCATTTAACAGCAATAATGTCTGGTATCCTCAGTGTTGATCTCCTTCATTTAACAGTAATAATGTCTGGTATCCTCAGTGTTGATCTCCTTCATTTAACAGTAATAATGTCTGGTATCCTCAGTGTTGATCTCCTTCATTTAACAGTAATAATGTCTGGTATCCTCAGTGTTGATCTCCTTCATTTAACAGTAATAATGTCTGGTATCCTCAGTGTTGATCTCCTTCATTTCATTTAACAGGGACAGTAATAATGTCTGGTATCCTCAGTGTTGATCTCCTTCATTTAACAGTAATAATGTCTGGTATCCTCAGTGTTGATCTCCTTCATTTAACAGGGACAGTAATAATGTCTGGTATCCTCAGTGTTGATCTCCTTCATTTAACAGTAATAATGTCTGGTATCCTCAGTGTTGATCTCCTTCATTTAACAGGGACAGTAATAATGTCTGGTATCTTCAGTGTTGATCTCCTTCATTTAACAGTAATAATGTCTGGTACCCTCAGTGTTGATCTCCTTCATTTAACAGGGACAGTAATAATGTCTGGTATCCTCAGTGTTGATCTCCTTCATTTAACAGTAATAATGTCTGGTATCCTCAGTGTTGATCTCCTTCATTTAACAGGGACAGTAATAATGTCTGGTATCCTCAGTGTTGATCTCCTTCATTTAACAGTAATAATGTCTGGTATCCTCAGTGTTGATCTCCTTCATTTAACAGTAATAATGTCTGGTATCCTCAGTGTTGATCTCCTATATTTAACAGTAATAATGTCTGGTATCCTCAGTGTTGATCTCCTTCATTTAACAGTAATAATGTCTGGTACCCTCAGTGTTGATCTCCTTCATTTAACAGTAATAATGTCTGGTATCCTCAGTGTTGATCTCCTTCATTTAACAGGGACAGTAATAATGTCTGGTATCCTCAGTGTTGATCTCCTTCATTTAACAGTAATAATGTCTGGTACCCTCAGTGTTGATCTCCTTCATTTAACAGTAATAATGTCTGGTATCCTCAGTGTTGATCTCCTTCATTTAACAGGGACAGTAATAATGTCTGGTATCCTCAGTGTTGATCTCCTTCATTTAACAGTAATAATGTCTGGTATCCTCAGTGTTGATCTCCTTCATTTAACAGTAATAATGTCTGGTACCCTCAGTGTTGATCTCCTTCATTTAACAGTAATAATGTCTGGTATCCTCAGTGTTGATCTCCTTCATTTAACAGGGACAGTAATAATGTCTGGTATCCTCAGTGTTGATCTCCTTCATTTAACAGTAATAATGTATGGTATCCTCAGTGTTGATCTCCTTCATTTAACAGTAATAATGTCTGGTATCCTCAGTGTTGATCTCCTTCATTTAACAGTAATAATGTCTGGTATCCTCAGTGTTGATCTCCTTCATTTAACAGGGACAGTAATAATGTCTGGTATCCTCAGTGTTGATCTCCTTCATTTAACAGGGACAGTAATAATGTCTGGTATCCTCAGTGTTGATCTCCTTCATTTAACAGTAATAATGTCTGGTATCCTCAGTGTTGATCTCCTATATTTAACAGTAATAATGTCTGGTATCCTCAGTGTTGATCTCCTTCATTTAACAGTAATAATGTCTGGTACCCTCAGTGTTGATCTCCTTCATTTAACAGTAATAATGTCTGGTATCCTCAGTGTTGATTTCCTTCATTTAACAGGGACAGTAATAATGTCTGGTATCCTCAGTGTTGATCTCCTTCATTTAACAGTAATAATGTCTGGTACCCTCAGTGTTGATCTCCTTCATTTAACAGTAATAATGTCTGGTATCCTCAGTGTTGATCTCCTTCATTTAACAGGGACAGTAATAATGTCTGGTATCCTCAGTGTTGATCTCCTTCATTTAACAGTAATAATGTCTGGTATCCTCAGTGTTGATCTCCTTCATTTAACAGTAATAATGTCTGGTATCCTCAGTGTTGATCTCCTTCATTTAACAGCAATAATGTCTGGTATCCTCAGTGTTGATCTCCTTCATTTAACAGTAATAATGTCTGGTATCCTCAGTGTTGATCTCCTTCATTTAACAGTAATAATGTCTGGTATCCTCAGTGTTGATCTCCTTCATTTAACAGTAATAATGTCTGGTATCCTCAGTGTTGATCTCCTTCATTTAACAGTAATAATGTCTGGTATCCTCAGTGTTGATCTCCTTCATTTAACAGTAATAATGTCTGGTACCCTCAGTGTTGATCTCCTTCATTTAACAGTAATAATGTCTGGTATCCTCAGTGTTGATCTCCTTCATTTAACAGGGACAGTAATAATGTCTGGTATCCTCAGTGTTGATCTCCTTCATTTAACAGTAATAATGTCTGGTATCCTCAGTGTTGATCTCCTTAATTTAACAGGGACAGTAATAATGTCTGGTATCCTCAGTGTTGATCTCCTTCATTTAACAGTAATAATGTCTGGTATCCTCAGTGTAGATCTCCTTCATTTAACAGGGACAGTAATAATGTCTGGTATCCTCAGTGTTGATCTCCTTCATTTAACAGTAATAATGTCTGGTATCCGCAGTGTTGATCTCCTTCATTTAACAGTAATAATGTCTGGTATCCTCAGTGTTGATCTCCTTCATTTAACAGGGACAGTAATAATGTCTGGTATCCCCAGTGTTGATCTCCTTCATTTAACAGTAATAATGTCTGGTATCCCCAGTGTTGATCTCCTTCATTTAACAGTAATAATGTCTGGTATCCTCAGTGTTGATCTCCTTCATTTAACAGTAATAATGTCTGGTATCCTCAGTGTTGATCTCCTTCATTTAACAGGGACAGTAATAATGTCTGGTATCCTCAGTGTTGATCTCCTTCATTTAACAGTAATAATGTCTGGTATCCTCAGTGTTGATCTCCTTCATTTAACAGGGACAGTAATAATGTCTGGTATCTTCAGTGTTGATCTCCTTCATTTAACAGTAATAATGTCTGGTACCCTCAGTGTTGATCTCCTTCATTTAACAGTAATAATGTCTGGTATCCTCAGTGTTGATCTCCTTCATTTAACAGGGACAGTAATAATGTCTGGTACCCTCAGTGTTGATCTCCTTCATTTAACAGTAATAATGTCTGGTATCCTCAGTGTTGATCTCCTTCATTTAACAGGGACAGTAATAATGTCTGGTATCCTCAGTGTTGATCTCCTTCATTTAACAGTAATAATGTCTGGTATCCTCAGTGTTGATCTCCTTCATTTAACAGGGACAGTAATAATGTCTGGTATCTTCAGTGTTGATCTCCTTCATTTAACAGTAATAATGTCTGGTACCCTCAGTGTTGATCTCCTTCATTTAACAGTAATAATGTCTGGTATCCTCAGTGTTGATCTCCTTCATTTAACAGGGACAGTAATAATGTCTGGTATCCTCAGTGTTGATCTCCTTCATTTAACAGTAATAATGTCTGGTATCCTCAGTGTTGATCTCCTTCATTTAACAGTAATAATGTCTGGTATCCTCAGTGTTGATCTCCTATATTTAACAGTAATAATGTCTGGTATCCTCAGTGTTGATCTCCTTCATTTAACAGTAATAATGTCTGGTACCCTCAGTGTTGATCTCCTTCATTTAACAGTAATAATGTCTGGTATCCTCAGTGTTGATCTCCTTCATTTAACAGGGACAGTAATAATGTCTGGTATCCTCAGTGTTGATCTCCTTCATTTAACAGTAATAATGTCTGGTACCCTCAGTGTTGATCTCCTTCATTTAACAGGGACAGTAATAATGTCTGCTATCCTCAGTGTTGATCTCCTTCATTTAACAGTAATAATGTCTGGTATCCTCAGTGTTGATCTCCTTCATTTAACAGGGACAGTAATAATGTCTGGTATCCTCAGTGTTGATCTCCTTCATTTAACAGTAATAATGTCTGGTATCCTCAGTGTTGATCTCCTTCATTTAACAGGGACAGTAATAATGTCTGGTATCTTCAGTGTTGATCTCCTTCATTTAACAGTAATAATGTCTGGTACCCTCAGTGTTGATCTCCTTCATTTAACAGTAATAATGTCTGGTATCCTCAGTGTTGATCTCCTTCATTTAACAGGGACAGTAATAATGTCTGGTATCCTCAGTGTTGATCTCCTTCATTTAACAGTAATAATGTCTGGTATCCTCAGTGTTGATCTCCTTCATTTAACAGTAATAATGTCTGGTATCCTCAGTGTTGATCTCCTATATTTAACAGTAATAATGTCTGGTATCCTCAGTGTTGATCTCCTTCATTTAACAGTAATAATGTCTGGTACCCTCAGTGTTGATCTCCTTCATTTAACAGTAATAATGTCTGGTATCCTCAGTGTTGATCTCCTTCATTTAACAGGGACAGTAATAATGTCTGGTATCCTCAGTGTTGATCTCCTTCATTTAACAGTAATAATGTCTGGTACCCTCAGTGTTGATCTCCTTCATTTAACAGGGACAGTAATAATGTCTGCTATCCTCAGTGTTGATCTCCTTCATTTAACAGTAATAATGTCTGGTATCCTCAGTGTTGATCTCCTTCATTTAACAGGGACAGTAATAATGTCTGGTATCCTCAGTGTTGATCTCCTTCATTTAACAGTAATAATGTCTGGTATCCTCAGTGTTGATCTCCTTCATTTAACAGTAATAATGTCTGGTATCCTCAGTGTTGATCTCCTTCATTTAACAGGGACAGTAATAATGTCTGGTATCCTCAGTGTTGATCTCCTTCATTTAACAGTAATAATGTCTGGTATCCTCAGTGTTGATCTCCTTCATTTAACAGCAATAATGTCTGGTATCCTCAGTGTTGATCTCCTTCATTTAACAGTAATAATGTCTGGTATCCTCAGTGTTGATCTCCTTCATTTAACAGTAATAATGTCTGGTATCCTCAGTGTTGATCTCCTTCATTTAACAGTAATAATGTCTGGTATCCTCAGTGTTGATCTCCTTCATTTAACAGTAATAATGTCTGGTATCCTCAGTGTTGATCTCCTTCATTTAACAGTAATAATGTCTGGTATCCTCAGTGTTGATCTCCTTCATTTAACAGCAATAATGTCTGGTATCCTCAGTGTTGATCTCCTTCATTTAACAGTAATAATGTCTGGTACCCTCAGTGTTGATCTCCTTCATTTAACAGTAATAATGTCTGGTATCCTCAGTGTTGATCTCCTTCATTTAACAGGGACAGTAATAATGTCTGGTATCCTCAGTGTTGATCTCCTTCATTTAACAGTAATAATGTCTGGTATCCTCAGTGTTGATCTCCTTAATTTAACAGGGACAGTAATAATGTCTGGTATCCTCAGTGTTGATCTCCTTCATTTAACAGTAATAATGTCTGGTATCCTCAGTGTAGATCTCCTTCATTTAACAGGGACAGTAATAATGTCTGGTATCCTCAGTGTTGATCTCCTTCATTTAACAGTAATAATGTCTGGTATCCGCAGTGTTGATCTCCTTCATTTAACAGTAATAATGTCTGGTATCCTCAGTGTTGATCTCCTTCATTTAACAGTAATAATGTCTGGTATCCTCAGTGTTGATCTCCTTCATTTAACAGTAATAATGTCTGGTATCCTCAGTGTTGATCTCCTTCATTTAACAGTAATAATGTCTGGTATCCTCAGTGTTGATCTCCTTCATTTAACAGTAATAATGTCTGGTATCCTCAGTGTTGATCTCCTTCATTTAACAGTAATAATGTCTGGTATCCTCAGTGTTGATCTCCTTCATTTAACAGTAATAATGTCTGGTACCCTCAGTGTTGATCTCCTTCATTTAACAGTAATAATGTCTGGTATCCCCAGTGTTGATCTCCTTCATTTAACAGTAATAATGTCTGGTGTCCTCAGTGTTGATCTCCTTCATTTAACAGTAATAATGTCTGGTATCCTCAGTGTTGATCTCCTTCATTTAACAGTAATAATGTCTGGTACCCTCAGTGTTGATCTCCTTCATTTAACAGTAATAATGTCTGGTATCCTCAGTGTTGATCTCCTTCATTTAACAGGGACATTAATAATGTCTGGTATCCTCAGTGTTGATCTCCTTCATTTAACAGGGACAGTAATAATGTCTGGTACCCTCAGTGTTGATCTCCTTCATTTAACAGTAATAATGTCTGGTACCCTCAGTGTTGATCTCCTTCATTTAACAGGGACAGTAATAATGTCTGGTATCCCCAGTGTTGATCTCCTTCATTTAACAGTAATAATGTCTGGTATCCTCAGTGTTGATCTCCTTCATTTAACAGTAATAATGTCTGGTACCCTCAGTGTTGATCTCCTTAATTTAACAGGGACAGTAATAATGTCTGGTATCCTCAGTGTTGATCTCCTTCATTTAACAGTAATAATGTCTGGTATCCTCAGTGTAGATCTCCTTCATTTAACAGGGACAGTAATAATGTCTGGTATCCGCAGTGTTGATCTCCTTCATTTAACAGTAATAATGTCTGGTATCCTCAGTGTTGATCTCCTTCATTTAACAGTAATAATGTCTGGTATCCTCAGTGTTGATCTCCTTCATTTAACAGTAATAATGTCTGGTATCCTCAGTGTTGAACTCCTTCATTTAACAGGGACATTAATAATGTCTGGTATCCTCAGTGTTGATCTCCTTCATTTAACAGTAATAATGTCTGGTATCCTCAGTGTTGATCTCCTTCATTTAACAGTAATAATGTCTGGTATCCTCAGTGTTGATCTCCTTCATTTAACAGGGACATTAATAATGTCTGGTATCCTCAGTGTTGATCTCCTTCATTTAACAGGGACAGTAATAATGTCTGGTACCCTCAGTGTTGATCTCCTTCATTTAACAGTAATAATGTCTGGTACCCTCAGTGTTGATCTCCTTCATTTAACAGGGACAGTAATAATGTCTGGTATCCCCAGTGTTGATCTCCTTCATTTAACAGTAATAATGTCTGGTATCCTCAGTGTTGATCTCCTTCATTTAACAGTAATAATGTCTGGTACCCTCAGTGTTGATCTCCTTCATTTAACAGGGACAGTAATAATGTCTGGTATCCTCAGTGTTGATCTCCTTCATTTAACAGTAATAATGTCTGGTATCCTCAGTGTTGATCTCCTTCATTTAACAGTAATAATGTCTGGTATCCTCAGTGTTGATCTCCTTCATTTAACAGTAATAATGCCTGGTATCCTCAGTGTTGATCTCCTTCAATTAACAGTAATAATGTCTGGTATCCTCAGTGTTGATCTCCTTCATTTAACAGTAATAATGTCTGGTAACCTCAGTGTTGATCTCCTTCATTTAACAGTAATAATGTCTGGTAACCTCAGTGTTGATCTCCTTCATTTAACAGGGACAGTAATAATGTCTGGTATCCTCAGTGTTGATCTCCTTCATTTAACAGTAATAATGTCTGGTATCCTCAGTGTTGATCTCCTTCATTTAACATTGGCAGTAATAATAGACAACTAAGACAATAATGAGGTATAATTGTGCCAGATGTACCCAGCAAATTTTCCTCTCTTGTCTCTGGGAAGGCTAATATTATCCTGTTCTCTATCCCTCCCTCTCTCGCTCTCCCTTTCTCCTTCTTTTCCTCCACATCTGGTGTCCTGCTCCCTCCCCAATGTCACAGGCCTGGTCTCTCTCTCTCTCTCTCTCTCTCTCTCTCTCTCTCTCTCTATATATATATATATATATATATATATATATATATATATATATATATATATATATGTGTGTGTGTATGAATTAGCATTTTATTGATACCTTCCACAATGTCACAGGCCTACCAGGTGGTGGTTGTTCTTCACCTGTTCTCATGGCAACAGGTCACAACATATTGCTGCTGTGATGGCAAACTGTGGAATTTCACCCAGTAGATATGGGAGTTCATCACAATTGGATTTGTTTTCGAATTCTTTGTGGATCTGTGTAATCTGAGGGAAATATGTCTCTCTAATATGGTCATACATTGGGCAGGAGGTTAGGAAGTGCAGCTCAGTTTCCACCTCATTTTGTGGGCAGTGAGCACATAGCCTGTCTTCTCTTGAGTGCCAGGTCTGCCTTCAGCGGCCTTTCTCAATAGCAAGGCTATGCTCACTGAGTCTGTACATAGTCAAAGCTTTCCTTAAGTTTGGGTCAGTCACAGTGGTCAGGTATTCTGCCACGGTGTACTCTCTGTTTAGGGACAAATAGCATTCTAGTTTGCTCTGTTTTTTGTTAATTCTTTCCAATGTGTCAAGTAATTATCTTTTTGTTTTCTCATGATTTGGATGGGTCTAATTGCGTTGCTGTCCTCGGGCTCTGTGGGGTCTGTTAGTGTTTGTGAACAGAGCCCCAGGTCCAGCTTGCTTAGGAGACTCTTCTCCAGGTTCACCTCTCTGTATGTGATGGCTTTGTTATGGAAGGTTTGGGAATTGTTTCCTTTTAGGTGGTTGTAGAATTTAACGGCTCTTTTCAGGATTTTGATTATTTGTGGGTATCGCCCTAATTCCGCTTTGCATGCATTATTTGGTGTTCTACGCTGTACACGGAGGATATTTTGGCAGAATTCCGCATGCAGAGTCTCAATTTGGTGTCTGTACGATTTTGTGAATTCTTGGTTGGTGAGCGGACCCCAGACCTCACAACCATAAAGGGCAATGGGCTCTATGACTGATTCCAATATTTTTTAGCCAGATCCTAATTGGTATGTTGAATTTTATGTCTCCCTCTCTCCGTCTCTCTCTTTCTCCAGCTCTCTCGCCCTAATGCCACAGTTCTGGTCTCTCCTCTCTCTCTCTCTCTCTCTCCCTCTCTCCATCTCTCTCTCTCTCCCGCTCTCTCGCCCCAATGCCACAGTTCTGGTCTCTCTCTCTCTCTCTCTCTCTCTACCTCCCCAATGCCACAGTTCTGGTCTCTCTCTCTCTCTCTCTCTCTCTCTCTCTCTCTCTCTCTCTCTCTCTCTCTTTCTCTCCCGCTCTCTCACCCTAATGCCACAGTTCTGGTCTCTCTCTCTCTCTCTCTCTCTCTCTCTCTCTCTCTACCTCCCCAATGCCACAGTTCTGGCCTCTCTCTCTCTCTCTCTCTCCCTCTCTCCCTCTCTCTCCCTCCCTCCCTCCCTCCCTCCCTCCCTCCCTCCCTCCCTCCCTCCCTCCCTCCCTCCCTCCCTCCCTCTCTCTCTCTCTCTCTCTCTCTCTTTCTCTCCCGCTCTCTCACCCTAATGCCACAGTTCTGGTCTCTCTCTCTCTCTCTCTCTCTCTCTCTCTCTCTACCTCCCCAATGCCACAGTTCTGGCCTCTCTCTCTCTCTCTCTCTCCCTCTCTCCCCCTCTCTCCCTCCCTCCCTCCCTCCCCCTCCCTCCCTCCCTCCCTCCCTCCCTCCCTCCCTCCCTCCCTCCCTCCCTCCCTCCCTCCCTCCCTCCCTCTCTCTCTCTCTCCCTCCCCCCTCCCTCCCTAATGTCACAGGCCTGATGTCTCCCTCTCCCAGTACAGTAGTTAATCCCAACAACCCAGTAAATCTGTCATGAGATGCTGTTGTATTAAAGCCATGAACGGCCCCTGAGCCCCATCCGTCCCACCCTGTGTGTACTACTTTACACCTGGGGCTCATACACCATGACAGTAAGGACTTCCCCTCCACCCCGCCCACCAATTGGGGAAAACAAATATTCTTTCCCATTCACCCCCATGTTGAAAACAGGCAACTTCATCGTAGATTGTTTTTTTTTTTTTTTTTGGGGGGGGGGGGGTCAACCAGAAATATCAAAAACAAACCGTAAAAAACGGTTGTGATGTACATACAGTGCCTTGCGAAAGTATTCGGCCCCCTTGAACTTTGCAGCCTTTTGCCACATTTCAGGCTTCAAACATAAAGATATAAAACTGTATTTTTTTGTGAAGAATCAACAAAAAGTGGGACACAATCATGAAGTGGAATGACATTTATTGGACATTTCAAACTTTTTTAACAAATCAAAAACTAGCATCGTTGTGACATTGGTTAGCTAAATGTTCCGGTCGGTAGCTAGCGAGCTCTCACTCACTCACGTGGCCAGCATCGTCGTGAAAGGAAGCCTTTACAAATGTTTTTCTTTTTCTAAGTAGTTGTGTATGCTCGGGAGCAGGCCATGTTGAAAAGTTACCTTAACTCCTGTTGTACTTTTCTAAAAATGTAGTTTTGTAATTGACTAAAACAATCAAACAACAAGAAAATTGCTCTTGAAAAAGGGTTATTTTTTTGTTTGTTGCTGTGAGCGAATGGGGTAACCTAGGTAACCACAGGTTGTTTTCTACAGGCTAGTGTTCTATCTAATCCTGACTGGGACTGTAGAGCTGTTTTCCAAAGCAGTCTACCTTTGGGATGCAAACAGGGTCCTTCAGAACCTCTCACTGAATTCGGCCTGGCCTTTTCTTGAGAACCTCCCTCTGAATTAGGCCTGGCTGTCTCCTTGAGAACCTCCCTCTGAATTAGGCCAGGCTGTCTCCTTGAGAACCTCTCTCTGAATTTGGCCTGGCTGTCTCCTTGAGAACTCTCTCTGAATTAAGCCTGGCTGTCTCCTTGAGAACCTCTATATGAATTAGGCCTGGCTGTCTCCTTGAGAACCTCTCTCTGAATTAGGCCTGGCTGTCTCCTTGAGAACCTCCCTCTGAATTAGGCCTGGCTGTCTCCTTGAGAACCTCTCTCTGAATTAGGCCTGGCTGTCTCCTTGAGAACCTCTCTCTGAATTAGGCCTGGCTGTCTCCTTGAGAACCTCTCTCTGAATTTGGCCTGGTTGGCTCCTTGAGAACCTCTCTCTGAATTAGGCCTGGCTGTCTCCTTGAGAACCTCTCTGAATTTGGCCTGGCTGTCTCCTTGAGAACCTCTCTCTGAATTAGGCCTGGCTGTCTCCTTGAGAACCTCTCTCTGAATTTGGCCTGGCTGTCTCCTTGATAACCTCTCTGAATTAGGCCTGGCTGTCTCCTTGAGAACCTCCCTCTGAATTAGGCCTGGCTGTCTCCTTGAGAACCTCTCTCTGAATTTGGCCTGGCTGTCTCCTTGATAACCTCTCTCTGAATTAGGCCTGGCTGTCTCCTTGAGAACCTCTCTCTGAGTTTGGCTGTCCTACAAAATACACAGTAAACATCGTAAACTTAGCAGGTTTTGTTATCATGAAAGGGATCCTCCTAATTGATGGACATTTCATGTGATTATTGTGAATAATATTATTATAATGTTGAAGCTTCGTGATATTCACTAATGGATTCAACGTCAGCGTTATGAAAGGAGGACAGAAGGCCAGAGTGCTGCTGGTCTGTGTCCCTAATGGCTTCCTGTTCCCTACATAGTGTCACTGTTTTGAACCAGGGCCCATAATGCTCTGGTGAACAGTAGTGTGCTATGTAGAGAATAGGGTGTTATTTGGGAAGCAGGCTCTGTGTTCCCCCATTATACAACCTGTTATTACACACAACAGTTAGCCAGGCAGCTTTGCGCTAAGCTAGAACACATTACAGTCTGATATCTCTACAGTAGACTACAGTACATCCAGTCTGATATTTCTACAGTAGACTACAGTACATCCAGTCTGATATCTCTACAGTAGACTACAGTACATCCAGTCTGATATCTCTACAGTAGACTACAGTACATCCAGTCTGATATCTCTACAGTAGACTACAGTACATCCAGTCTGATATCTCTACAGTAGACTACAGGACATCCAGTCTGATATCTCTACAGTAGACCATCCATCTCCATCCATCTCTCCATCCATGTCTCCATCCATCTCTCCATCCATCTCTCCATCCATCTCTCCATCCATCTCTCCATCCATCTCCATCCATGTCTCCATCCATCTCCATACATATCTCCATCCATCTCTCCATCCATCTCTCCATCCATCTCTCCATCCATCTCTCCATCCCTCCATCCATCTCTCCATCCATCTCCATCCATCTCTCCATCCATTTCTCCATCCATCTCTCCATCCATCTCTCCATCCATTTCTCCATCCATCTCTCCATCCATCTCCATTCATCTCTCCATCCATCTCCATCCATCTCTCCATCCATCTCTCCATCCATCTCTCCATCCATCTCCATCCATCTCTCCATCCATCTCTCGTTATATGTCTCCATCCATCTCAGACCCAACGACTGTCTTAGTAGATGACGGACAACCCCCCCCTAAATTACATTCTACTTCTTACCTCTATGTCTGAGAGTCTCTGATGTGTGTATATTAACAAAACATTATTTAAATGTAACCTACATGGTAATAAAGACCTTCAACTAGCTACCTATACACACACACACACACACACACACACACACACACACACACACACCACACACACCACACACTTCTCATAGACGCTGATATTTTCAAGACATGTCCTTCTCTGAGTGTCTCCACAATGAGAGCTTGACATGACGGTGTTTAGGTGCTGTGGTGCTGCCAAAACACAGACATGTGAATTAAGCTGTCGCTGTGTTCCACATGGAGCCATAGAGCCTTATAGTGCACTACTGTATACTACAGCCTTATTCCCTATATAGCACACTACTGTTGACCAGAGCCCTATTCCCTATATAGAACACTACTGTTGACCAGGGCCCTATTCCCTATATAGAACACTACTGTTGACCAGGGCCCTATTCCCTATATACAGGGCCATATTCCCTGTATAGAACACTACTGTTGACCAGAGCCCTATTCCCTATATAGAACACTACTGTTGACCAGAGCCCTATTCCCTATAGAGAACACTACTGTTGACCAGAGCCCTATTCCCTATATAGAACACTACTGTTGACCAGAGCCCTATTCCCTTTATAGAACACTACTGTTGACCAGAGCCCTATTCCCTATATAGAACACTACTGTTGACCAGAGCCCTATTCCCTATATAGAACACTACTGTTGACCAGAGCCCTATTCCCTATATAGAACACTACTGTTGACCAGGGCCCTATTCCCTATATAGAACACTACTGTTGACCAGGGCCCTATTCCCTATATAGAACACTACTGTTGACCAGAGCCCTATTCCCTATATAGAACACTACTGTTGACCAGGACCCTATTCCCTATATAGAACACTACTGTTGACCAGGGCCCTATTCCCTATATACAGGGCCCTATTCCCTATATAGAACACTACTGTTGACCAGAGCCCAATTCCCTATATAGAACACTACTGTTGACCAGAGCTCTATTCCCTATATAGAACACTACTGTTGACCAGAGCCCTATTCCCTATATAGAACACTACTGTTGACCAGAGCCCTATTCCCTATATAGAACACTACTGTTGACCAGAGCCCTATTCCCTATATAGAACACTACTGTTGACCAGGGCCCTATTCCCTATATAGAACACTACTGTTGACCAGAGCCCTATTCCCTATATAGAACACTACTGTTGACCAGAGCCCTATTCCCTATATAGAACACTACTGTTGACCAGAGCCCTATTCCCTATATAGAACACTACTGTTGACCAGAGCCCTATTCCCTATATAGAACACTACTGTTGACCAGAGCCCAATTCCCTATATAGAACACTACTGTTGACCAGGGCCCTATTCCCTATATAGAACACTACTGTTGACCAGAGCCCTATTCCCTATATAGAACACTACTGTTGACCAGAGCCCTGGGCTCTAGGTAATGTTGTGCCATTTGGGACTCTCTATACCATTGGGGGGGGGGGGGGTGCTGAGCTCATACTTGAACATTGTGAAAATGGGGTGCGTTTCCTGTGAGCACTGAGGCTATACCCACTTTAAGTTACAGTTTTACTGTGAACACTGAGGCTGTACCCACTTTAAGTTACAGTTTTACTGTGAACACTGAGGCTGTACCCACTTTAAGTTACAGTTTTACTGTGAACACTGAGGCTGTACCCACTTTAAGTTACAGTTTTACTGTGAACACTGAGGCTGTACCCACTTTAAGTTACAGTTTTCCTGTGAACACTGAGGCTGTACCCACTTTAGGTTACAGTTTTCCTGTGAACACTGAGGCTGTACCCACTTTAGGTTACAGTTTTACTGTGAACACTGAGGCTGTACCCACTTTAAGTTACAGTTTTACTGTGAACACTGAGGCTGTACCCACTTTAAGTTACAGTTTTCCTGTGAACACTGAGGCTCTACCCACTTTAAGTTACAGTTTTACTGTGAACACTGAGGCTGTACCCACTTTAAGTTACAGTTTACTGTGAGCACTGAGGCTGTACCCACTTTAAGTTACAGTTTTACTGTGAACACTGAGGCTGTACCCACTTTAAGTTACAGTTTTACTGTGAGCACTGAGGCTGTACCCACTTTAAGTTACAGTTTTACTGTGAACACTGAGGCTGTACCCACTTTAAGTTACAGTTTTACTGTGAACACTGAGGCTGCACCCACTAAGTTACAGTTTTACTGTGAACACTGAGGCTGTACCCACTTTAAGTTACAGTTTTACTGTGAACACTGAGGCTGTACCCACTTTAAGTTACAGTTTTACTGTGAACACTGAGGCTGTACCCACTAAGTTACAGTTTTACTGTGAACACTGAGGCTGTACCCACTTTAAGTTACAGTTTTACTGTGAACACTGAGGCTGTACCCACTTTAAGTTACAGTTTTACTGTGAACACTGAGGCTGTACCCACTAAGTTACAGTTTTACTGTAAACACTGAGGCTGTACCCACTAAGTTACAGTTTTACTGTGAACACTGAGGCTGTACCCACTAAGTTACAGTTTTACTGTGAACACTGAGGCTGTACCCACTAAGTTACAGTTTTACTGTGAACACTGAGGCTGTACCCACTTTAAGTTACAGTTTTACTGTGAACACTGAGGCTGTACCCACTAAGTTACAGTTTTACTGTGAACACTGAGGCTGTACCCACTTTAAGTTACAGTTTTACTGTGAACACTGAGGCTGTACCCACTTTAAGTTACAGTTTTACTGTGAACACTGAGGCTGTACCCACTAAGTTACAGTTTTACTGTGAACACTGAGGCTGTACCCACTAAGTTACAGTTTTACTGTGAACACTGAGGCTGTACCCACTAAGTTACAGTTTTACTGTGAACACTGAGGCTGTACCCACTAAGTTACAGTTTTACTGTGAACACTGAGGCTGTACCCACTAAGTTACAGTTTTACTGTGAACACTGAGGCTGTACCTGCTTTAAGCTACAGTTTTACTGTGAACACTGAGGCTGTACCCGCTTTAGGTTACAGTTTTACTGTGAACACTGAGGCTGTACCCACTTTAAGTTACAGTTTTACTGTGAGCACTGAGGCTGTACCCACTTCAACTAGCCACCTATATACACACACACACACACACACACACACACACACACACACACACACACACACACACACACACACACACCACACACTTCTCATAGACGCTGATATTTTCAAGACATGTCCTTCTCCGAGTGTCTCCACAATGAGAGCTTGACATGACGGTGCTGTGGTGCTGCCAAAACACAGACATGTGAATTAAGCTGTCGCTGTGTTCCACATGGAGCCATGGAGCTATATAGTGCACTACTGTATACTACAGCCTTATTCCCTATATAGAACACTACTGTTGACCAGAGCCCTATTCCCTATATAGAACACTACTGTTGACCAGAGCCCTATTCCCTATATAGAACACTACTGTTGACCAGAGCCCTATTCCCTATATAGAACACTACTGTGGACCAGAGCCCTATTCCCTATATAGAACACTACTGTTGACCAGAGCCCTGGGCTCTACATAGGTAATGTTGTGCCATTTGGGACTCTCTATACCATTGGATCTTGTCTGACTGAGTGAGGAACAGGCCTTGTCTATTTACTGACAGCAGAGACCCTTTCTCAGTGTACAATAGAAAGGACCCACTAGGCTCATATGTACGATGAAGTCATGACCATGTTAGGACATCCCAGCATCTCTATGGTTGTTCATCTAGCGTGCTGTGTCCAGATGTTCAATTCCTCTTTTCGGGGGGGGGGTGGTGCTGAGCTCATACTTGAACATTGTGAAAAGGGGTGTGTTCCCTGTGAACACTGAGGCTGTACCCACTTTAGGTTACAGTTTTACTGTGAACACTGAGGCTGCACCTGCTTTAAGTTACAGTTTTACTGTGAACACTGAGGCTGTACCTGCTTTAAGTTACAGTTTTACTGTGAACACTGAGGCTGCACCTGCTTTAAGTTACAGTTTTACTGTGAACACTGAGGCTGTACCTGCTTTAAGTTACAGTTTTACTGTGAACACTAAGGCTGTACCTGCTTTAAGTTACAGTTTTACTGTGAACACTGAGGCTGTACCCACTTTAGGTTACAGTTTTACTGTGAACACTAAGGCTGTACCTGCTTTAAGTTACAGTTTTACTGTGAACACTGAGGCTGTACCTGCTTTAAGTTACAGTTTTACTGTGAACACTGAGGCTGTACCCACTTTAGGTTACAGTTTTACTGTGAACACTGAGGCTGCACCTGCTTTAAGTTACAGTTTTACTGTGAACACTGAGGCTGTACCTGCTTTAGGTTACAGTTTTACTGTGAACACTGAGGCTGCACCTGCTTTAGGTTACAGTTTTACTGTGAGCACTGAGGCTGTACCCGCTTTAGGTTACAGTTTTACTGTGAACACTGAGGCTGTACCCACTTTAAGTTAGTTTTACTGTGAACACTGAGGCTGTACCCACTTTAAGTTAGTTTTACTGTGAACACTGAGGCTGTACCCGCTTTAGGTTACAGTTTTACTGTGAACACTGAGGCTGTACCCGCTTTAAGTTACAGTTTACTGTGAACACTGAGGCTGTACCTGCTTTAAGTTACAGTTTTACTGTGAACACTGAGGCTGCACCTGCTTTAAGTTACAGTTTTACTGTGAACACTGAGGCTGTACCTGCTTTAAGTTACAGTTTTACTGTAAACACTGAGGCTGTACCTGCTTTAAGTTAGTAAGTGTTGTTGCCTACCCTTACCACCTGGGCGGCCTGTCAGGAAGTCCAGGATCCGTCTGACTGTAATCCGTCTGGCCCCACGGCTTTGTGAATGTTGACCTGTTTAAAGGTCTTGCTCACATCGACTACGGAGAGTGTGATCACAAAGTCATCCGGAACAGCTGGTGCTCTCTGCATGCTTCAGTGTTGCTTGCCTCAAAGTGAGCATAAAAACATGTAGCTCGTCTGGTAGGCTCGCGTCACTGGGCAGCTCATGGCTGGGTTTCCCTTTGTAGTCCGTAATAGTTTTCAAGCCCTGCCACATCCGTCGAGCGTCAGAGCCGATGTAGTAGGATCCAATCTTAAGCCTGTATTGACGCTTTGCCTGTTTGATGGTTCGTCTGAATGGCATAGCTGGATATCTTACAAGCGTACCCTCTCCTAGAAAGCGGCAGCCTTAGCATTTAGCTCAAGGCAGATGAAGCCAGTGACAGATGTAGTGTACTCCTCAATGCCATTGGATTAGTCCCGGAACATATTCCAGTCTGGGCTGCAAAACAATCATGTAGCGTAGCATCCACTTCATCTGCCCACTTCCGTATTGATCTCGTCATTGATCTCTTCCTGCTTTAGTTTTCGCTTGTAAGCAGCAATCAGGAGGATAGAATTATGGTCAGATTTACCAAATGGAGGGTGAGGGAGAGCTTTGTACGCGTCTCTGTGTGTGGAGTAAAGGTAGTCTAGAGTTTGTCTTTAGTCTAGAGGTTTCACAGGTAACATGCTGGTAGAAATTTGGTAAAACTGATTTAAGTTTGCCTGCATTAAAGTCCCCGGCCACTAGGAGCGCTGCTCCTGACTTGTTGCAGTATATTAGAATGAAAGAGGCTAATATTGAATTGATTTGATCACAAGTCCACAGTAGAGACAAATGTTGACAGTGTTAACTAAAGGGGAACACTGGAGAAAGTTGAGTGAAGTTCAATCTCCTGCTTCCTCTGCCCAGGCTCATATTTCCTCTGAGGAGAAGTCTGAGGGGAGGTCACATGGTCATGTGACTAGTTTAGAGGAACATTGCTGTGATGTATGATGTCCATATAAGGACATCCCACCATCTCCATGGCTGTTAATCTGTTTTGCTGTGTCCAGGTCAGCTGTTCACATAATCTCCATTACGTGTGTAGCTACTATGCCATTGAGCTAAATAATCCTGTTAGTTCGTGAGCAGAAAAGACGACAGAGAGAACTACAGGACTGATCTCTACTACAAGACTGATCTCTACAGGACTGATCTCTACTACAGGACTGATCTCGACAGGACTGATCACTAAGGACTGATCTCTACTACAGGACTGATCTCTACTACAGGACTGATCTCTACTCCAGGACTGATCTCTACAGGACTGATCTCTACAGGACTGATCTCTACGGACTGATCTCTACTACAGGACTGATCTCTACAGGACTGATCTCTACAGGACTGATCTCTACTACAGGACTGATCTCTACAGGACTGATCTCTACTACAGGACTGATCTCGACAGGACTGATCTCTACAGGACTGATCTCTAAGGACTGATCTCTACTACAGGACTGATCTCTACAGGACTGATCTCTACAGGACTGATCTCTAAGGACTGATCTCTACTACAGGACTGACCTCTACAGGACTGATCTCTACTACAGGACTGATCTCTACAGGACTGATCTCTACAGGACTGATCTCGACAGGACTGATCTCTACAGGACTGATCTCGACAGGACTGATCTCTACTACAGGACTGATCTCTACAGGACTGATCTCTACTACAGGACTGATCTCTAGAGGACTGATCTCTACTACAGGACTGATCTCTACAGGACTGATCTCTACAGGACTGATCTCTACAGGACTGATCTCTACTACAGGACTGATCTCTATTACAGGACTGATCTCTAGAGGACTGATCTCTACAGGACTGATCTCTGGCAGTCTTGGGGGAACTGAGCGGCAGTCTTGGGGCTCCTGAGCGGCAGTCTTGGGGCTACTGAGCGGCAGTCTTGGGGCTACTGAGCGACAGTCTTGGGGCTACTGAGCGGCAGTCTTGGGGGAACTGAGCGGCAGTCTTGGGGGAACTGAGTGGCAGTCTTGGGGGAACTGAGAGGCAGTCTTGGGGGAACTGAGAGGCAGTCTTGGGGGAACTGAGCGGCAGTCTTGGGGCTACTGAGCGGCAGTCTTGAGGGAACTGAGAGGCAGTCTTGGGGCTACTGAGCGGCAATCTTGGGGGAACTGAGCGGCAGTCTTGGGGGAACTGAGAGGCAGTCTTGGGGCTACTGAGCGGCAGTCTTGGGGCTACTGACGGCGGCAGTCTTGGGGGAACTGAGCGGCAGTCTTGGGGCTACTGAGCGGCAGTCTTGGGGGAACTGAGCGGCAGTCTTGGGGGAACTGAGCGGCAGTCTTGGGGGAACTGAGCGGCAGTCTTGGGGCTACTGAGCGGCAGTCTTGGGGGAACTGAGCGGCAGTCTTGGGGGAACTGAGCGGCAGTCTTGGGGGAACTGAGAGGCAGTCTTGGGGGAACTGAGAGGCAGTCTTGGGGGAACTGAGCGGCAGTCTTGGGGGAACTGAGCGGCAGTCTTGGGGGAACTGAGTGGCAGTCTTGGGGGAACTGAGAGGCAGTCTTGGGGGAACTGGAGCGGCAGTCTTGGGGCTACTGAGCGGCAGTCTTGAGGGAACTGAGAGGCAGTCTTGGGGCTACTGAGCGGCAATCTTGGGGGAACTGAGCGGCAGTCTTGGGGGAACTGAGAGGCAGTCTTGGGGCTACTGAGCGGCAGTCTTGGGGGAACTGAGCGGCAGTCTTGGGGCTACTGAGCGGCAGTCTTGGGGGAACTGAGCGGCAGTCTTGGGGGAACTGAGCGGCAGTCTTGGGGGAACTGAGCGGCAGTCTTGGGGCTACTGAGCGGCAGTCTTGGGGCTACTGAGCGGCAGTCTTGGGGGAACTGAGAGGCAGTCTTGGGGCTACTGAGCGGCAGTCTTGGGGGAACTGAGCGGCAGTCTTGGGGCTACTGAGCGGCAGTCTTGGGGGAACTGAGCGGCAGTCTTGGGGGAACTGAGCGGCAGTCTTGGGGGAACTGAGCGGCAGTCTTGGGGCTACTGAGCGGCAGTCTTGGGGGAACTGAGCGGCAGTCTTGGGGGAACTGAGCGGCAGTCTTGGGGGAACTGAGAGGCAGTCTTGGGGGAACTGAGAGGCAGTCTTGGGGGAACTGAGCGGCAGTCTTGGGGGAACTGAGCGGCAGTCTTGGGGGAACTGAGTGGCAGTCTTGGGGGAACTGAGAGGCAGTCTTGGGGGAACTGAGCGGCAGTCTTGGGGCTACTGAGCGGGCTACTGAGCGGCAGTCTTGAGGGAACTGAGAGGCAGTCTTGGGGCTACTGAGCGGCAATCTTGGGGGAACTGAGCGGCAGTCTTGGGGGAACTGAGAGGCAGTCTTGGGGCTACTGAGCGGCAGTCTTGGGGGAACTGAGCGGCAGTCTTGGGGCTACTGAGCGGCAGTCTTGGGGGAACTGAGCGGCAGTCTTGGGGGAACTGAGCGGCAGTCTTGGGGGAACTGAGCGGCAGTCTTGGGGCTACTGAGCGGCAGTCTTGGGGCTACTGAGCGGCAGTCTTGGGGGAACTGAGAGGCAGTCTTGGGGCTACTGAGCGGCAGTCTTGGGGGAACTGAGCGGCAGTCTTGGGGCTACTGAGCGGCAGTCTTGGGGAACTGAGCGGCAGTCTTGGGGGAACTGAGCGGCAGTCTTGGGGGAACTGAGCGGCAGTCTTGGGGCTACTGAGCGGCAGTCTTGGGGGAACTGAGCGGCAGTCTTGGGGGAACTGAGCGGCAGTCTTGGGGGAACTGAGAGGCAGTCTTGGGGGAACTGAGAGGCAGTCTTGGGGGAACTGAGCGGCAGTCTTGGGGGAACTGAGCGGCAGTCTTGGGGGAACTGAGTGGCAGTCTTGGGGGAACTGAGAGGCAGTCTTGGGGGAACTGAGCGGCAGTCTTGGGGCTACTGAGCGGCAGTCTTGAGGGAACTGAGAGGCAGTCTTGGGGCTACTGAGCGGCAATCTTGGGGGAACTGAGCGGCAGTCTTGGGGGAACTGAGAGGCAGTCTTGGGGCTACTGAGCGGCAGTCTTGGGGGAACTGAGCGGCAGTCTTGGGGCTACTGAGCGGCAGTCTTGGGGGAACTGAGCGGCAGTCTTGGGGGAACTGAGCGGCAGTCTTGGGGGAACTGAGCGGCAGTCTTGGGGCTACTGAGCGGCAGTCTTGGGGCTACTGAGCGGCAGTCTTGGGGGAACTGAGAGGCAGTCTTGGGGCTACTGAGCGGCAGTCTTGGGGCTACTGAGCGGCAGTCTTGGGGGAACTGAGCGGCAGTCTTGGGGCTACTGAGCGGCAGTCTTGGGGCTACTGAGCGGCAGTCTTGGGGGAACTGAGCGACAGTCTTGGGGGAACTGAGTGGCAGTCTTGGGGGAACTGAGCGGCAGTCTTGGGGCTACTGAGCGGCAGTCTTGGGGCTACTGAGCGGCAGTCTTGGGGGAACTGAGCGGCAGTCTTCGGGCTGCTACATACTCACACACACGTGCAGCTTTGTGGGAACATTGGTCGTGTCCTTCTCTCGTACACAATTTCCTAAAAGCTCTGGAGGTGGTGGAGCACAGGCTTGTGGAGTGGAATTAGTGGAGTGGTGTCACATACATCAAACACACGGTTTCCGTGGTTTCCATCTGTTTCATGCCATCCCGTGGGCTCCGCCCCTTATGATGAGCCGTCCTCCCGTTCAGCAGCCTCCACTGTCACAGGCATCAGCGTGCACATGCACGGAAACGCAAACACACACACATGGACATCTGTGTTTGTTCTGAGGCTTGGTTCTGTATCATTAGTGAGGCAGCAGTTATGTAGCCTGTTCAGGAACACTGTGTGAATCATGACTGATTCCACAGCATAGACACTACCAGTTTTATCCTGTCCTACAAACTGGGTTGTTCATAGCCAATACCTGTTGTACTCTCACCTACAAACTACAATAACTGTTGTATCCTCACCTACAAACTACAATACCTGTTGTACTCTCACCTACAAACTACAATACCTGTTGTACTCTCACCTACAAACTACAATACCTGTTGTATCCTCACCTACAAACTACAATACCTGTTGTACTCTCACCTACAAACTACAATACCTGTTGTACTCTCACCTACAAACTACAATACCTGTTGTATCCTCACCTACAAACTACAATACCGGTTGTATCCTCACCTACAAACTACAATACCTGTTGTACTCTCACCTACAAACTACAATACCTGTTGTATCCTCACCTACAAACTACAATACCTGTTGTATCCTCACCTACAAACTACAATACCTGTTGTATCCTCACCTACAAACTACAATACCTGAGGTGTGGCAGTGTGTGTGTGTGACTGTCTGCCCAGCGAGAGAGGTGTGGCAGTGTGTGTGTGTGACTGTCTGCCCAGCGAGAGAGGAGTGGCAGTGTGTGTGTGTGACTGTCTGCCCAGCGAGAGAGGTGCGGCAGTGTGTGTGTGTGACTGTCTGCCCAGCGAGAGAGGTGCGGCAGTGTGTGTGTGTGACTGTTTGCCCAGCGAGAGAGGTGCGGCAGTGTGTGTGTGTGACTGTTTGCCCAGCGAGAGAGGAGTGGCAGTGTGTGTGTGTGACTGTCTGCCCAGCGAGAGAGGTGTGGCAGTGTGTGTGTGTGACTGTCTGCCCAGCGAGAGAGGTGTGGCAGTGTGTGTGTGCTGGCCAGCCCAGAAAGGCAATGTGCCCCCATCGTTGGCACGGCCTGCAGCACAGCAAGGCAGATGAAAAGGAGCCATTGGTTCCTGGCCAGCATGACAGGTCCTGTTAGATGTTGAATTCTGGTTTGTCAGCAGAATCTATTTTCATCTTCATCCTTTCCTTTACTTCTTATTAGTTTGCTTCTCATCTCCTTTCCCCTCGTCTCCTCTCCCTTCATCTCCTCTCCCCTCATCTCCTCTCCCTTCATCTCCTCTCCCCTCGTCTCCTCTCCCTTCATCTCCTCTCCCCTCGTTTCTCTTCCCACTCCTACCCCTCCTCTTCTTCCCTCCCACCCCTACCCCTCCTCTTCTTCCCTCCCACCCCTACCCCTCCTCTTCTCCCCTCCCACCCCTACCCCTCCTCTTCCCCCTCCCACCCCTTCCCCTCCTCTTTTTCCCTCCCACCCTTACCCCTCCTCTTCTTCCCTCCCACCCCTACCCCTCCTCTTCCCCCTCCCACCCCCTTCCCCTCCTCTTCTTCCCTCCCACCCCTTCCCCTCTTCTTCTTCCCTCCCACCCCTACCCCTCCTCTTCTTCCCTCCCACCCCTACCCCCTCCTCTTCTCCCCTCCCACCCTTACCCCCTCCTCTTCTTCCCTCCCACCCCTACCCCCTCCTCTTCTCTCCTCCCACCCCTACCCCTCCTCTTCTTCCCTCCTACCCCTCCCTCTTCTCCCCTCCCACCCCTGCCCCTCCTCTTCTCTCCTCCCACCCCTACCCCTCCTCTTCTCCTCTCCCACCCCTACCCCTCCTCTTCTCCCCTCCCACCCCTACCCCTCCTCTTCTCTCTCCCACCCCTACTCCTCCTCTTCTCCCCTCCCACCCATACCCCTCCTCTTCTCCCCTCCCACCCCTACCCCTCCTCTTCTCCCCCTCCCACCCCTACCCCTCCTCTTCTCCCTCCCCTCCCACCCCTTCTACTCCTCTTCTCCTCTCCCACCCCTACCCCTCCTCTTCTCCCCTCCCACCCCTACCCCTCCTCTTCCCCCTCCTGCCCCTCCTCTTCTCAAGAACAACGTTCTGAAACATAGAAAAGCTAGAACCTACATTTCCAATTAGTTCAGCTAATGTTTTGTCTTCAGCATTTGTATAGAAAACAAACCGTTTTTTCCACTCATGTCAATGTCACATTTGTTTGGATCTAAAGTCCACATTGTATTTAGTAAATCTGCACTGAAGAAGAGCTGCTGAGAGAAGCGTTTCGAAGAAAGGTTTGATGATTCTGGCTTTAATTAGTATAGCCTGTATTAGTGATCACAACAATTCTTTACAGGCTATGCTAATCTATGCCAGAATCAGCAATGCAAGGGGACCACACTGGACCAACACACTGCCTGGATTACAGAGTGAAGGTATGAAGACAGATCAGGGCGTGACACATCCTTAATCAGAACGGTGTAGAACAGAGCGACCTACATTACCAGGGCTGTTGTTATAGCACGATTATCATTCTGTGATATAGTAGACTATTGTGTGTGTGTGTGTGTATGCGCGTTTGCTGTGTGTGTGTGTGTGCGAGTTTGTGTGTGTGCGTGAGTGTGCCTTTGTGTGTGCGTGTGTGTGTGTGCGTTTTGTGTGTGTGTGTGTGTGTGCATGTGCGTGTGCGTGTGTGCGCGTTTGTGTGCGTGCGTGTGTGTGTGTGTGAGTTTGTGTGTGTGCGTGTGTGTGCGTGCGTGCGTGTGTGTGTGTGTGAGTTTGTGTGTGTGCGTGTGCTTGCGTGCCTGCTAGCATGTGCGTGCGTGTGTGTGCGTGTGCTTGCGTGCCTGCTAGCATGTGCGTGCGTGTGCGTGCGTGTGTGTGTGTGTGTGTGTGTGTGTGTGTGTGTGTGTGTGTGTGTGTGTGTGTGTGTGTGTGTGTGTGTGTGTGTGTGTGTGCGTGCGTGCGTGCGTGCGTGTCCGTACGTCGACGCTGAGACATTGGTAGAACGTAAGTCTGTCACCAACCAAATTACCGCCTCTCTAACTCCCACATTACTTCAAAACACTGAACTAGTTTGGATCTCAAATGGCACCCTATTCCCTATGTAGTGCACTACTTTAGACCAGTACCCTATGGCACCCTATTCCCTATGTAGTGCACTACTTTAGACCAGGACCCTATGGCACCCTATTCCCTATGTAGTGCACTACTTTAGACCAAGGCTCTATTGCACCCTATTCCCTATATATAGTGCACTACTTTAGACCAGAGCCTTATGGGGTGCTGTTTGGGACACCATCCTGGTCGCTATTTACGATGCTGCAAACTGTGAGGAGTTAACTATCCTGTCTCTCCAGAGTACCCCTCCTATCTCCTTTAACTCTCCTGTCTCCTCAGAGTACCCCTCCTATCTCCTTTAACTCTCCTGTCTCCCCGGAGTACCCCTCCTATCTCCTTTAACTCTCCTGTCTCCCCAGAGTACCCCTCCTATCTCCTTTAACTCTCCTGTCTCCCCAGAGTACCCCTCCTATCTCCTTTAACTCTCCTGTCTCCCCAGAGTACCCCTCCTATCTCCTTTAACTCTCCTGTCTCCCCAGAGTACCCCTCCTATCTCCTTTAACTCTCCTGTCTCCCCAGAGTACCCCTCCTATCTCCTTTAACTCTCCTGTCTCCCCAGAGTACCCCTCCTATCTCCTTTAACTCTCCTGTCTCCCCAGAGTACCCCTCCTATCTCCTTTAACTATCCTGTCTCCCCAGAGTACCCCTCCTATCTCCTTTAACTCTCCTGTCTCCCCAGAGTACCCCTCCTATCTCCTTTAACTCTCCTGTCTCCCCAGAGTACCCCTCCTATCTCCTTTAACTATCCTGTCTCCCCAGAGTACCCCTCCTATCTCCTTTAACTCTCCTGTCTCCTCAGAGTACCCCATCTATCTCCTTTAACTCTCCTGTCTCCCCAGAGTACCCCTCCTATCTCCTTTAACTCTCCTGTCTCCCCAGAGTACCCCTCCTATCTCCTTTAACTATCCTGTCTTCCCAGAGTACCCCATCTATCTCCTTTAACTCTCCTGTCTCCTCAGAGTACCCCTCCTGTCTCCTTTAACTCCCTGTCTCCCCAGAGTACCCCTCCTATCTCCTTTAACTCTCCTGTCTCCCCAGAGTACACCTCCTATCTCCTTTAACTCTCCTGTCTCCCCAGAGTACCCCTCCTATCTCCTTTAACTCTCCTGTCTCCCCAGAGTACCCCTCCTATCTCCTTTAACTCTCCTGTCTCCCCAGAGTACCCCTCCTGTCTCCTTTAACTCTCCTGTCTCCCCAGAGTACCCCTCCTATCTCCTTTAACTCTCCTGTCTCCCCAGAGTACCCCATCTATCTCCTTTAACTCCCCTGTCTCCCCAGAGTACCCCTCCTATCTCCTTTAACTCTCCTGTCTCCCCAGAGTACCCCTCCTATCTCCTTTAACTCCCCTGTCTCCCCAGAGTACCCCTCCTATCTCCTTTAACTGTCCTGTCTCCCCAGAGTACCCCTCCTATCTCCTTTAACTCTCCTGTCTCCCCAGAGTACCCCTCCTATCTCCTTTAACTCTCCTGTCTCCCCAGAGTACCCCTCCTATCTCCTTTAACTCTCCTGTCTCCCCAGAGTACCCCTCCTATCTCCTTTAACTCCCCCTGTCTCCCCCAGAGTACCCCTCCTATCTCCTTTAACTCTCCTGTCTCCCCAGAGTACCCCTCCTATCTCCTTTAACTCTCCTGTCTCCCCAGAGTACCCCTCCTATCTCCTTTAACTCTCCTGTCTCCTCAGAGTACCCCATCTATCTCCTTTAACTCTCCTGTCTCCCCAGAGTACCCCTCCTATCTCCTTTAACTCTCCTGTCTCCCCAGAGTACCCCTCCTATCTCCTTTAACTCTCCTGTCTCCCCAGAGTACCCCTCCTATCTCCTTTAACTCTCCTGTCTCCCCAGAGTACCCCTCCTATCTCCTTTAACTATCCTGTCTCCCCAGAGTACCCCTCCTATCTCCTTTAACTCTCCTGTCTCCTCAGAGTACCCCATCTATCTCCTTTAACTCTCCTGTCTCCCCAGAGTACCCCTCCTATCTCCTTTAACTCTCCTGTCTCCCCAGAGTACCCCTCCTATCTCCTTTAACTATCCTGTCTTCCCAGAGTACCCCATCTATCTCCTTTAACTCTCCTGTCTCCTCAGAGTACCCCTCCTGTCTCCTTTAACTCCCCTGTCTCCCCAGAGTACCCCTCCTATCTCCTTTAACTCTCCTGTCTCCCCAGAGTACACCTCCTATCTCCTTTAACTCTCCTGTCTCCCCAGAGTACCCCTCCTATCTCCTTTAACTCTCCTGTCTTCCCAGAGTACCCCTCCTATCTCCTTTAACTCTCCTGTCTCCCCAGAGTACCCCTCCTGTCTCCTTTAACTCTCCTGTCTCCCCAGAGTACCCCTCCTATCTCCTTTAACTCTCCTGTCTCCCCAGAGTACCCCATCTATCTCCTTTAACTCTCCTGTCTCCTCAGAGTACCCCTCCTATCTCTTTTAACTCTCCTGTCTCCCCAGAGTACCCCTCCTATCTCCTTTAACTCTCCTGTCTCCCCAGAGTACCCCTCCTATCTCCTTTAACTCTCCTGTCTCCTCAGAGTACCCCTCCTATCTCCTTTAACTATCCTGTCTCCCCAGAGTACCCCTCCTATCTCCTTTAACTATCCTGTCTCCCCAGAGTACCCCTCCTATCTCCTTTAACTCTCCTGTCTCCCCAGAGTACCCCTCCTGTCTCCTTTAACTCTCCTGTCTCCCCAGAGTACCCTTCCTATCTCCTTTAACTCTCCTGTCTCCCCAGAGTACCCCTCCTATCTCCTTTAACTATCCTGTCTCCCCAGAGTACCCCTCCTATCTCCTTTAACTCTCCTGTCTCCCCAGAGTACCCCTCCTGTCTCCTTTAACTCTCCTGTCTCCCCAGAGTACCCCTCCTATCTCCTTTAACTCTCCTGTCTCCCCAGAGTACCCCATCTATCTCCTTTAACTCTCCTGTCTCCTCAGAGTACCCCTCCTATCTCCTTTAACTCTCCTGTCTCCCCAGAGTACCCCTCCTGTCTCCTTTAACTCTCCTGTCTCCCCAGAGTACCCCTCCTATCTCCTTTAACTCTCCTGTCTCCCCAGAGTACCCCATCTATCTCCTTTAACTCTCCTGTCTCCTCAGAGTACCCCTCCTATCTCCTTTAACTCTCCTGTCTCCCCAGAGTACCCCTCCTATCTCCTTTAACTCTCCTGTCTCCCCAGAGTACCCCTCCTATCTCCTTTAACTCTCCTGTCTCCCCAGAGTACCCCTCCTATCTCCTTTAACTCTCCTTGCAGACACAGACACTCTTAATGCCAGGTAGCAGGCATGTCTAATTTAGGATTCCACTCTAAAGCCCCTGCAGCGGTGAGGGAGGGAGAATTTTAAATAAAAAATGTTAAAAAAACAGTACTTTTGCTGGCGAAGCCTCTAGGTTGGTTGAACTATGTACTCTCTGTCTCTCTGTCTCTCTCTCGCTCTCTCTCTCTGTCTCTCTCTTTCTCTCTCTCTCTCTCTCTCCCTCTCTCTCTCTCTCTCTCTCTCTCCGTGTGACATCTCACCTGAGGCAGTCAATCAAAACACTGAAATTGTTTCCTAAATTAAATGTAGAACCACAGTAGAGGCATCATGTTGTCTGAATGGCAGAGAGAACCCCAGTAGAGGTATCATGTTGTCTGAATGGCAGAGAGAACCCCAGTAGAGGCATCATGTTGTCTGAATGGCAGAGAGAACCCCAGTAAAGGCATCATGTTGTCTGAATGGCAGAGAGAACCCCAGTAGAGGCATCATGTTGTCTGAATGGCAGAGAGAACCCCAGTAGAGGCATCATGTTGTCTGAATGGCAGAGAGAACCCCAGTAGAGGCATCATGTTGTCTGAATGGCAGAGAGAACCCCAGTAGAGGCATCATGTTGTCTGCATGGCAGAGAGAACCCCAGTAGAGGCATCATGTTGTCTGCATGGCAGAGAGAACCCCAGTAGAGGCATCATGTTGTCTGAATGGCAGAGAGAACCCCAGTAGAGGCATCATGTTGTCTGAATGGCAGAGAGAACCCCAGTAGAGGCATCATGTTGTCTGAATGGCAGAGAGAACCCCAGTAGAGGCATCATGTTGTCTGCATGGCAGAGAGAACCCCAGTAGAGTCATCATGTTGTCTAAATAGCAGAGAGAACCCCAGTAGAGGCATCATGTTGTCTGAATGGCAGAGAGAACCCCAGCAGAGGCATCATGTTGTCTGAATGGCAGAGAGAACCCCAGTAGAGGCATCATGTTGTCTGAATGGCAGAGAGAACCCCAGTAGAGGCATCATGTTGTCTGAATGGCAGAGAGAACCCCAGTAGAGGCATCATGTTGTCTGAATGGCAGAGAGAACCCCAGTAGAGCCATCATGTTGTCTGAATGGCAGAGAGAACCCCAGTAGAGGCATCATGTTGTCTGAATGGCAGAGAGAACCCCAGTAGAGGCATCATGTTGTCTGCATGGCAGAGAGAACCCCAGTAGAGGCATCATGTTGTCTGCATGGCAGAGAGAACCCCAGTAGAGGCATCATGTTGTCTGAATGGCAGAGAGAACCCCAGTAGAGGCATCATGTTGTCTGCATGGCAGAGAGAACCCCAGTAGAGGCATCATGTTGTCTGAATGGCAGAGAGAACCCCAGTAGAGGCATCATGTTGTCTGCATGGCAGAGAGAACCCCAGTAGAGGCATCATGTTGTCTGCATGGCAGAGAGAACCCCAGTAGACCACAGTAGAGGCATCATGTTGTCTGCATGGCAGAGAACCCCAGTAGAGGCATCATGTTGTCTGAATGGCAGAGAGAACCCCAGTAGAGGTATCATGTTGTCTGAATGGCAGAGAGATCCCCAGTAGAGGCATCATGTTGTCTGAATGGCAGAGAGAACCCCAGTAGAGGTATGATGTTGTCTGCATGGCAGAGAGAACCACAGTAGAGGCATCATGTTGTCTGCATGGCAGAGAGAACCACAGTAGAGGCATCATGTCGTCTGCATGGCAGAGAGCCTACATGCTGTGTAGAGTTAAACTGCTCTTGGTTTGTCAGGTCTCCTGAGGACCATGTTAGTTCATCAGTGAAATTCACCCCTGAACTATATTCTCTAATTTAGTGTCTCAAGCTAAATTCAAACGTAGAATGATAATGGGTAAAATACCAAAAAAAGGTGACTAAACTAAAGCATTTAGCACTTGTTACCACAACCCCAGTGTTACCACAACCCCAGTGTTACCATAACTCTCCCCAGTGTTACCATAACCCCAGTGTTACCATAACCCCAGTGTTACCATAACTCTCCCCAGTGTTACCATAACCCCATAACCCTCCCCAGTGATACCATAACCCTCCCCAGTGATACCATAACCCTCCCAGTGTTACCATAACCCCAGGCTAACCATAACCCCAGTATTACCATAACCCTCCCCAGTGTTACCATAACCCCAGTGTTACCATAACTCTCCCCAGTGTTACCATAACCCTCCCCAATGATACCATAACCCCAGAGTTACCATAACCCCAGTGTTATCCTAACCCTCCCCAGTGTTACCATAACCCTCCCCAGTGTTACCATAACCCTCCCCAGTGATACCATAACCCCAGTGATACCATAACCCTCCCCAGTGTTACCATAACCCCAGTGATACCATAACCCTCCCCAGTGTTACTATAACTCTCCCCAGTGTTACCATAACCCTCCCCAGTGATACCATAACCCCAGTGTTATCCTAACCCTCCCCAGTGTTACCATAATTCTCCCCAGTGTTACCATAACCCTCCCCAGTGATACCATAACCCTCCCCAGTGTTACCATAACCCCAGTGTTACCATAACTCTCCCCAGTGTTACCATAACCCTCCCCAATGATACCATAACCCCAGAGTTACCATAACCCCAGTGTTATCCTAACCCTCCCCAGTGTTACCATAACCCTCCCCAGTGTTACCATAACCCTCCCCAGTGATACCATAACCCCAGTGATACCATAACCCTCCCCAGTGTTACCATAACCCCAGTGATACCATAACCCTCCCCAGTGTTACTATAACTCTCCCCAGTGTTACCATAACCCTCCCCAGTGATACCATAACCCCAGTGTTATCCTAACCCTCCCCAGTGTTACCATAATTCTCCCCAGTGTTACCATAACCCTCCCCAGTGATACCATAACCCTCCCCAGTGTTACCATAACCCCAGTGTTACCATAACCCCAGTGTTACCACAACCCCAGTGTTACCATAACCCCAGTGTTACCATAACTCTCCCCAGTGTTACCATAACCACAGTGTTACCATAACTCTCCCCAGTGATACCATAACCCCCCCAGTGATACCATAACCCTCCCCAGTGTTACCATAACCCTCCCCAGTGTTACCATAACCCCAGTGTTACCACAACCCCAGTGTTACCATAACTCTCCCCAGTGTTACCATAACCCTCCCCAGTGTTACCATAACCCCAGTGTTACCACAACCCCAGTGTTACCATAACTCTCCCCAGTGTTACCATAACCCCAGTGTTACCATAACCCCAGTGTTACCATAACCCTCCCCAGTGATACCATAACCCCAGTGTTACCATAACCCCAGTGTTACCATTACCCCAGTGATACCATAACCCCAGTGTTACCATAACCCCATTGTTACCAAAACCCCAGTGTTACCATAACCCATTGATACCATAACCCCAGTGTTACCATAACCATCCCCAGTGTTACCATAACCCCATTGATACCATAACCCCAGTGTTACCATAACTCTCCCCAGTGTTACCATAACCCTCCCCAGTGATATCATAACCCTCCCCAGTGATACCATAACCCTTCCCAGTGTTACCATAACCCCAGTGTTACCATTACCCCAGTGATACCATAACCCCAGTGTTACCATAACCCTCCCCAGTGATACAATTACCCTCCCCAGTGTTACCATAACCCCAGTGTTACCATTACCCCAGTGATACCATAACCCCAGTGATACCATAACCCCAGTGTTACCATAACCCCAGTGTTACCATTACCCCAGTGATACCATAACCCCAGTGTTACCATAACCATCCCCAGTGTTACCATAACCCCATTGATATCATAACCCCAGTGTTACCATAACTCTCCCCAGTGTTACCATAACCCTCCCCAGTGATACCATAACCCTCCCCAGTGATACCATAACCCCAGTGTTACCATTACCCCAGTGATACCATAACCCCAGTGTTACCACAACCCCAGTGTTACCATAACCCCATTGATACCATAACCCCAGTGTTACCATAACCATCCCCAGTGTTACCATAACCCCATTGATATCATAACCCCAGTGTTACCATAACCCCAGTGTTACCATAACCCTCCCCAGTGTTACCATAACCCTCCCCAGTGATACCATAACCCTCCCCAGTGATACCATAACCCCAGTGTTACCATAACCCTCCCCAGTGTTACCATAACCCCATTGATACCATAACCCCAGTGTTACCATAACCCTCCCCAGTGTTACCATAACCATCCGCAGTGTTACCATAACCCCAGTGATACCATAACCCCAGTGTTACCATAACCCTCCCCAGTGATACCATAACCCCAGTGATACCATAACCCTCCCCAGTGTTACCATAACCCCAGTGATACCATAACCCTCCCCAGTGTTACCATAACCCCAGTGATACCATAACCCCAGTGTTACCATAACTCCAGTGTTACCATAACCCCAGTGTTACCATAACCCTCCCCAGTGTTACCATAACCCCAATGATACCATAACCCCAGTGTTACCATTACCCCAGTGATACCATAACCCCAGTGTTACCATAACCATCCCCAGTGTTACCATAACCCCATTGATATCATAACCCCAGTGTTATCATAACTCTCCCCAGTGTTACCATAACCCTCCCCAGTGATACCATAACCCTCCCCAGTGTTACCATAACCCCAGTGTTACCATTACCCCAGTGATACCATAACCCCAGTGATACCATAACCCCAGTGTTACCATAACCCCAGTGTTACCATTACCCCAGTGATACCATAACCCCAGTGTTACCATAACCATCCCCAGTGTTACCATAACCCTCCCCAGTGATACCATAACCCTCCCCAGTGATACCATAACCCCAGTGTTACCATTACCCCAGTGATACCATAACCCAGTGTTACCACAACCCCAGTGTTACCATAACCCCATTGATACCATAACCCCAGTGTTACCATAACCATCCCCAGTGTTACCATAACCCCATTGATACCATAACCCCAGTGTTACCATAACCCTCCCAGTGTTACCATAACCCTCCCCAGTGTTACCATAACCCCATTGATACCATAACCCCAGTGTTACCATAACCCCAGTGTTACCATAACCCTCTCCAGTGTTACCATAACCCTCCCCAGTGATACCATAACCCTCCCCAGTGATACCATAACCCCAGTGTTACCATAACCCTCCCCAGTGTTACCATAACCCCATTGATACCATAACCCCAGTGTTACCATAACCATCCCCAGTGTTACCATAACCATCCCCAGTGTTACCATAACCCCAGTGATACCATAACCCCAGTGTTACCATAACCCTCCCCAGTGATACCATAACCCCAGTGATACCATAACCCTCCCCAGTGTTACCATAACCCCAGTGATACCATAACCCTCCCCAGTGTTACCATAACTCCAGTGTTACCTTAACCCCAGTGTTACCATAACCCTCCCCAGTGTTACCATAACCCCAGTGATACCATAACCCCAGTGTTACCATAACTCCAGTGTTACCATAACCCCAGTGTTACCATAACCCTCCTCAGTGTTACCATAACTCCAGTGTTACCATAACCCCAGTGTTACCATAACCCTCCCCAGTGATACCATAACCCTCCCCAGTGTTACCATAACCCCAGTGATACCATAACCCTCCCCAGTGTTACCATAACCCCAGTGTTACCATAACCCTCCCCAGTGATACCATAACCCTCCCCAGTGATACCATAACCCTCCCCAGTGATACCATAACCCTCCCAAGTGATATCATAACCCCAGTGATACCATAACCCCAGTGTTACCATAACCCCAGTGATACCATTACCCCAGTGATACCATAACCCCAATGATATCATAACCCCAGTGTTACCATAACCCCAGTGTTACCATAACCCCAGTGATACCATAACCCCAGTGATACCATAACCCTCCCCAGTGTTGCCATAACCCCAGTGATACCATAATCCCAGTGTTACCATAACCCTGTGTTACCATAACCCCAGTGATACCATAACCCCAGTGATACCATAACCCAGTGTTACCATAACCCCAGTGATACCATAACCCTCCCCAGTGTTACCATAACCCCAGTTTTACCATATCCTCCCCAGTGATACCATAACCCCAGTGATACCATATCCACAGTGATACCATTTCCCCGGTGTTACTATAACCCCAGTGTTACCATAACCCCAGTGTTACCATTACCCCAGTGATACCATAACCCTCCCCAGTGATACCATAACCCCAGTGATACCATAACCCCAGTGTTACCATAACCCCAATGTTACCATAACCCCAGTGTTACCATAACCCTAATGTTACCATAACCCCAGTGTTACCATAACCCCAGTGTTACCATAACCCTCCCCAGTGTTACCATAACCCTCCCCAGTGATACCATAACCCAAGTGATATCATAACCCCAGTGATACCATAACCCCAGTGTTACCATAACCCCAGTGATACCATTACCCCAGTGATACCATAACCCCAATGATATCATAACCCCAGTGTTACCATAACCCCAGTGTTACCATAACTCCAGTGATACCATTACCCTCCCCAGTGATACCATAACCCTCACCAGTGTTACCATAACCCCAGTGTTACCATAACCCCAGTGTTACCATTACCCTCCCCAGTGATACCATAACCCTAGTGATACCATAACCCCAGTGTTACCATAACCCTCCACAATGATACCATAACCATCCCCAGTGATACCATAACCCCAGTGATACCATAACCCCAATGATATCATAACCCCAGTGTTACCATAACCCCAGTGTTACCATAACTCCAGTGATACCATTACCCTCCCCAGTGATACCATAACCCTCCCCAGTGTTACCATAACCCCAGTGTTACCATAACCCCAGTGTTACCATTACCCTCCCCAGTGATACCATTACCCCAGTGATACCATAACCCCAGTGTTACCATAACCCCCACAATGATACCATAACCATCCCCAGTGATACCATAACCCCAGTGATACCATAACCCCAGTGTTACCATAACCCCAGTGATACCATAACCCCAGTGTTACCATAACCCCAGTGTTACCATAACTCCAGTGATACCATAACCCCAGTGATATCATAACTCCAGTGATACCATAACCCTCCCCAGTGTTACCATAACCCTCCCCAGTGTTACCATAACCCCAGTGTTACCATAACCCCAGTGTTACCATTACCCCAGTGATATCATAACCCCAGTGATACCATAACCCCAGTGTTACCATAACCCCAGTGTTACCATAACCCCAGTGTTACCATAACCCCAGTGTTACCATTACCCCAGTGATATCATAACCCCAGTGTTACCATTACCCCAGTGATACCCTAACATCTGGGTTTCATTGTTTCAGTATTATAAACCAACACACAGATAAATGCATATTTCATCCTTCAGCTAAGGGAGCGTTTGGAGTCGTGCATCTTTCCTTTCTTTCTGCCCTGATTAATTAGTCTTTCCTCCACTCAGCTAGGAAGGTATGTGGCAGAGCAGACACACTGTACACAGGTCAACTATGTGTTTTTTCTGTTCTGGACATTCCTAGAAGGTTCGTCTGTCTCGTCCATCTCCTGCTGCAGCACGGTGGAGTTGTCATGGTAACGGAAGTCCTAGTGTCTGATGTTGAGTCTCAAATGGCACCCTATTCCCTATGGGCCCTAGACAACAGTAGTGTTCTATATAGGGAATAGGGCTCTGGTCAACAGTAGTGTTCTATATAGAGAATAGGGCTCTGGTCAACAGTAGTGTTCTATATAGGTAATAGGGCCCTAGATAACAGTAGTGTTATATATAGGGAATAGGGCTCTGGTCAACAGTAGTGTTCTATATAGGGAATATTGCTCTGGTCAACAGTAGTGTTCTATATAGGGAATAGGGCCCTGGTCAACAATAGTGTTCTATATAGGGAATAGGGCTCTGGTCAACAGTAGTGTTCTATATGAGGGAATAGGGCCCTAGACAACAGTAGTGTTCTATATAGGGAATAGGGCTCTGGTCAACAGTAGTGTTCTGTATAGGGAATAGGGCTCTGGTCAACAGTAGTGTTCTATATAGGGAATAGGGCCCTAGACAACAGTAGTGTTCTATATAGGGAATAGGGCTCTGGTCAACAGTAGTGTTCTATATAGGGAATAGGGCTCTGGTCAACAGTAGTGTTCTGTATAGGGAATAGGGCTCTGGTTAACAGTAGTGTTCTATATAGGGAATAGGGCCCTAGACAACAGTAGTGTTCTATTTTGGGAATAGGGCTCTGGTCAACAGTAGTGTTCTATATAGGGAATAGGGCTCTGGTCAACAGTAGTGTTCTATATAGGTAATAGGGCTCTGGTCTAAAGTAGTGTGTAGTTATGTCATGCAATAAAATGCAAATTAATTATATAAAAATCATACAAAGTGATTTTCTGGATTTTTGTTTTAGATTCCGTCTCTCACAGTTGAAGTGTACCTATGATAAAAAATTACAGACCTCTACATGCTTTGTAAGTTGGAAAACCTGCAAAATCAGCAAGTGTATCAAATACTTGTTCTTCCCACTGTTCCTGGAGGATGAAGTATTTAGTCAATATAAAAAAATATCTCTGGTTGAGAGGATCATCTAACAGGATGTAGGCGTCCCTCTCGTCCAGGTGGGAAAGGGAAGTGAGGAGTGCAATAGAGATGGCATGATCTGTGGATCTGTTTTGGTGTTATGACGTTGGAGTGGGGTCCAGGGATGATGGTGTTGATGCCTTTTCAAAAGCCGTTTCAAAAGCACTTCATGGCTACAGATGTGCTATGGGGCGATAGTCATTTCGACAGGTTACCTTGGCGTTCTTGGGCTCGTTGTCACACAACACCACGAGGCAAAACATGTTATAACTGTTTCCTGCCTACTGATAACAGTCACTGCTTGACTATTGAACTGGAACCTTTGAATCAACCTCTAACACCTTTTTCAGTTTTCCTTTGGGAGAAAAAGGTACACAAACTGCCTGGTCCATCTGCATCAACAGTACCAACTTCCTGTCTCTATCCAGCTTCCTATCTGAAATGCAAATACAGAGGGGTTGATTGGCTGAAGCCTTAGATTAGTCAGGAGGGTTAGATCAGTCAGGAGGGTTAGATCAGTCAGGAGGGTTAGATCAGTCAGGAGGGTTAGATTAGTCAGGAGGGTTAGATCAGTCAGGGTCAGATCAGTCTGGAGGGTTAGATCAGTCTGGAGGGTTAGATCAGTCTGGAGGGTTAGATCAGTCTGGAGGGTTAGATCAGTCTGGGGTGTTAGATCAGTCTGGAGGGTTAGATTAGTCATGAGGGTTAGATTAGTCAGGAGGGTTAGATCAGTCAGGAGGGTTAGATCAGTCTGGAGGGTTAGATTAGTCTTGAGGGTTAGATCAGTCTGGAGGTTTAGATCAGTCAGGAGGGTTAGATCAGTCAGGAGGGTTAGATCAGTCTGGAGGGTTAGATTAGTCAGGAGGGTTAGATTAGTCTGGAGGATTAGATTAGTCAGGAGGGTTAAATCAGTCAGGAGGGTTAGATTTGTCAGTCAGGAGGGTTAGATCAGTCAGGAGGGTTAGATCAGTCAGGAGGGTTAGATCAGTCAGGAGGGTTAGATTAGTCAGGGAGGGTTAGATCAGTCAGGAGGGTTAGATCAGTCATGAGGGTTATATTAGTCAGGAGGGTTTGATTAGTCAGGAGGGTTAGATCAGTCAGGGTCACACTTGAGGGACTAGTTTAATGATCCCATCACTGTGGATGACACTTGTCTTCAAACTCAGGTTGTGTCTAGGTTGTGTCTAGGTTGTGTCTAGGTTGTGTCTAGGGTGTGTCTCAAACAGCACCCTCTTCCCTTTATAGTGCACTGATTTTGACCAGGACCCATCAAAAGTAGTGCACTACACAGGCGATAGGGGGCCATTTTGGAGGTTAAAGAAAAACAACCACTGTGCGTGACGTACAACGCCAGAATGGCTTGATTCAAGTGAATGAAAGACAGTTGTATGGAGAGGAGAAACACTGGGTAGGTTAGTTCCTAGGTACTGGAAGTGAATACAGACCGATTGCAGAGGGAACATTCTTCAGGAGGAAGGATATCCTGTTTATATTGCAAGGGAACAGGAGGAGTCATTTGTTAGACCAGCGAACAGCTCTGGTGTGTCCTAAATGGTACCTTATTCCCTAGATAGTGCGCTACTGTTGACCACTGCAACCAATAAGGCCCTGGAGTGCACCAAATAGGGTTCCATTTGGGACAGGAGACAGCCGAACACTGCGAGTGGCGCAGCGGTCTAAGGCACTGCATCTCGGTGTAAGAGGAGTCACTACAGGCCCTGGTTGGAATCCAGGCTGTATCACATCCGGCTGTGATTGGGAGTCCCATAGGGTGGCGCATAATTAGCCCGGCGTCGTCCGGGTTTGGTCGGGCGCTAGGCCGTCATTGTAAATAAGAATTTGTTGTTAACTGACTTGTCTTGTTAAATAAAGGCACATTCACAGTACTTGTGATGCTGCTCTCTGTACTGGAGAAGTGAAATATTACCCAACACACTAGGCCAAAACCTACACACAGACCAGACTACACACAGACCAGACTACACACAGGCCAGACTTGAAAGGAAATCTTACACAGACATTTGAAAATAAGGTTATGTCCCAAAATGCACCCTATTCCCTACGTAGACGTCTCCTTTCATCTGGAAAGTGCAGGTCGCAACTAAAACAGAGTAACATGTGTTTAAGTTATTATCCTGTGAAATAGTAAAGCTCCGTAATTAACTATCCAGGACAAACTTCAGCAGCTACAGATGTAGGATCTTAAATTGACCATTCAACAGCATGAAAATAATCCTGCAGCAACAGGAAATGTGAATTATTATGTAGATGATAATTAATGGACATTGTTGTAGGGGTGGATACATTTTCAGTTAGGCGGAAAATCAAGTCTTGTATTTTTCAGTGGAGATTACAAACTTTAGAAGCCTTTTTTTTTTACCTCGAATGCACTACAAGTTTGCATTTCCTGCAACAACAGGGTGACCAAATTAAGATCCTACACGTGTAACTCATTGCTTGAGTGCCTCACTTGATGTCGTCCAAATATTGACCTAGAGGTTTGAGAGGAATCAAAGGGTGTGAGGAGTAGTTTGTCAAACCATACAAATCAATCATACTTCATACTTTCATTGGTGTTATTAGGCATCACGTCATAGACAGTTATTTTCTGTCTCTGCCAAACTTCTCTTCCTGACATCTTCAATCCCCTCATCCTGCTCCAGAATGGCCGTCTTTAGTGATTCTTCAGTCTTCTGTTGTTTCTGATGAACTGTGGTTCCTCTCTGCTCTGCTCTGGTCTGCACTGTAGCTGGCAGACAAGATGAGACAGTTATTTTCTGTCTCTGCCAAACTTCTCTTCCTGACATCTTCAATCCCCTCATCCTGCTCCAGAATGGCCGTCTTTAGTGATTCTTCAGTCTTCTGTTGTTTCTGATGAACTGTGGTTCCTCTCTGCTCTGCTCTGGTCTGCGCTGTAGCTGGCAGACATTTATTTTCCATCTGCCAAACATGGACATCTCCAATCTCCTCGTCCTGATCCAGCATTATAGAATTTAATCCTTCCACTTCAGTCTTTCAGTCTGTTCTTTGTTGATAAACTTTAATTTCATTCCACTCTGACAGACAACATGGGTAGATGAGAGAGAAATGGTTGTCTGCCAAACGTCTACATCTCCAATCCCCTCATCCTGCTCCAGTTTTATCATCTTTAGTGGGTATTTAGTCATAGTTGATAAACTTGGACCGTGTCCCTATTGGCTACCTATTCCCTAGATAGTACACTACTTTTGACCACAGCTGAATGGGCCCTGGTCAGAAGTAGTACCATTTGGGGTTGCAGACTGTGATTCTGCTTTGAGACAAAATGTCCGCCATCTGGTTGGGAAGATGATGAGGTGAAAATTAAAAGATGTCTCTCTAAGGATCCTGCCCATACGGAAAAATGTCAAAAACATTCCACAGGCATGCTGGCCCATGTTGACTCCAATAGCTTCCCACAGTTGTGACAAGTTGGGTGGATGTCCTTTGGTGTGGTGGATCATTCTTGATACACACAGGAAACTGTTGAGCATGAAAAACCCAGCTGCGTTGCAGTACTTGACACAAACCGGTGAACCTGGCACCTACTACCGATGTTCCCTCTAAGCTGTGGAAATATCAGTCCACAGAGAGGAGCATGAGATTGAGCTTTACTGAACTTTCTAGAGCAGTGGTCACCAACCGGTCCATCGCGATCCACTGGTCCATCGCCAAGGCATTCCAAGTCGATCACGATCCACTGGTCCATCTCCAAGGCATCCCTAGTCGATCATGATCCACTGGTCCATCTTCCAGGCATCCCTAGTCGATCATGATCCACTGGTCCATCTCCAAGGCATCCCAAGTCGATCACGATCCACTTGTCCATCTCCAAGGCATCCCAAGTCGATCACGATCCACTTGTCCATCTCCAAGGCATCCCTAGTCGTTCACGATCCACTTGTCCAGCTCCAAGGCATTCCTAGTTGATCACGATCCACTGGTCCATCTCCCAGGCATCCCTAGTCGATCACAATCCACTTGTCCATCTCCATGGCATTCCTAGGCGATCGTGATCCACTGGTCCATCTCCCAGGCATCCCTAGTCGATCACAATCCACTGGTCCATCTACAAGGCGTCCCTAGTCGATGGTGATCCACTGGTCCATCTACAAGGCGTCCCTAGTCGATGGTGATCCACTGGTCCATCTCCCAGGCATCCCTAGTCGATGGTGATCCACTGGTCCATCTACAAGGCATCCCTAGTCGATGGTGATTCACTGGTCCATCTCCCAGGCATCCCTAGTCGATGGTGATCCACTGGTCCATCTACAAGGCATCCCTAGTCGATGGTGATCCACTGGTCCATCTACAAGGCATTCCTAGTCAATGGTGATCCACTGATCCATCTACAAGGCATCCCTAGTCGATGGTGATCCACTGGTCCATGGTCGATGGTGATCCACTGGTCCATCTCCAAGGCGTCCCTAGTCAATGGTGTTCCACTGGTCCATCTACAAGGCATCCCTAGTCGATGGTGATCCACTGGTCCATCTCCATTCTTAGTCAATAGCCAAACATTTCTGAAAAAAATAAAAACAACGATAAAGCCTTGTGTTCCTATTTTTTTGGGGGGGGGGCAGTAGGTGCCCTGTGCACCGGGTATGCGAATAGTTGCCATTTTGAACCATTTCATGTGTCTGAAGGAGAGCCCAGAGAGCAAATCAAGTACACTATAGGCCAATCGGATGTCTCAGATGACCGTGTCTGCAGTAATGTAGCACCCATAAAAGAAAGCTACAGCAAAGTCGATACTGTGAGATTCCAAAACATTTAAAACCATGACTAGAGAGAGACTGTCATTGAATACAGCACAGAGCTGCTGTTTTTAGGACTGAGTTCATGTTTAAGCTCTCACTCAGCACACAGAGTTTCGTCATCAGCTGGAAGACGGTGTACATTTTTGGTCAGTGTCAGCGAAGGAAAGGGAGAGTGGAGAGATATTGAGAGATGGACCCTCAGTCTGCTGCTCTTCTCCCTCCGCTGAGACTGACCATCAGCCCAGTAAAATACAAATAAAATGATTTAAATGTATGTTCACTCAGCTGTGCTTCACAAGTAACGGATCTATTACCGGTGTGATCATATAGCCTACCACAAATGTTTTCATAATTTTTTTATCCCAAACAACAATGCATTGGCAGTGCAATTCACTAATTCAAGCAAAGGCCGTATGATTGCGGTGATTATGTATTGGGCCTGTAGCTTACTGCACAAACCTCATTCGTACAGTACTGTTTTTAATTGGTTAATGTTGCATAGGCTTACGTTATTTAAGTCATGTTAATAAAAAATCTGAGTTGAACAGACTGGAATATGTTCCGGAATTCATCCGATGGCACTGAGGAGTGTACCACCTCGGTCATCATCCCCACAGTGACCGTATGTACATATCCCAACCAGAAGCCATGGATTACAGGCAACATCCGCATAGACCTAAAGGCTAGAGCTGCCGTTTTCATGGAACGGGACACTAATCCGTTACGCCTATAAGAAATCCCACTATGTAGGCAGGGTATCCTGCGCCGGCTCTGCGTGCTGTGTCTCCGAGGCGCTGGGAGGGTGCAGTGCTTTCTATGCCTGCGCTCCGCCCGTACCGGGCGAATGTGGGTATTGAGCCTAAGGGAGAGGTGCGAGTGGTATGCACCAGATCTCCAGTGCTCCCCCACAGCCCGGTTCAACCTGTGCTGCACTCTGGATGGTCTGGGCTAAAATGGTGATCCAGCAGGGAGGAGTGGTGCCAAGGCTGCGCACCAGGGCTCCAGTGCTCCCACACAGCCCGGTCCATCCGGTGCCTCCTCCAAGCACCAGGCCTCCTGTAAGTATCCCCAGCCTGGTGGGTCCTGTGGCAGCCCCACGCACCAGGCTGTTTCTCAGTCTCCTCCCTCCAGGGTCCGCCCGTCTGTCCTGAGCTGGCAGAGCCGCCCGTCTGTCCTGAGCTGGCAGAGCGCCCGTCTGTCCTGAGCTGCCAGAGCCGCCCGTCTGTCCTGAGCTGGCAGAGCCGCCCGTCTGTCCTGAGCTGCCAGAGCCACCCGTCTGTCCTGAGCTGCCAGAGCCGCCCGTCTGTCCTGAGTGCCAGAGCGCCCTTTATGTCCTGAGCTGCCATAGTGCTGGGCTTTATGTTGTAGTATAGTGCTGGGCTTTATGTCCTGAGTATAGTGCTGGGCTTTATGTTATAGTATAGTGTTGGGCTTTATGTTGTAGTATAGTGTTGGGCTTTATGTTGTAGTATAGTGATGGGCTTTATGTTGTAGTATAGTGTTGGGCTTTATGTTGTAGTATAGTGTTGGGCTTTATGTTGTAGTATAGTGTTGCTGGGCTTTATGTTGTAGTATAGTGCTGGGCTTTATGTTGTAGTATAGTGTTGGGCTTTATGTTGTAGTATAGTGTTGGGCTGGGCTTTATGTTGTAGTATAGTGCTGGGCTTTATGTTGTAGTATAGTGCTGGGCTTTATGTTGTAGTATAGTGTTGGGCTTTATGTTGTAGTATAGTGCTGGGCTTTATGTTGTAGTATAGTGTTGGGCTTTATGTTGTAGTATAGTGTTGGGCTTTATGTTGTAGTATAGTGTTGGGCTTTATGTTGTAGTATAGTGCTGGGCTTTATGTTATAGTATAGTGCTGGGCTGGGCTGGGCTTTATGTTGTAGTATAGAGCTGGGCTTTATGTTGTAGTATAGTGTTGGGCTTTATGTTGTAGTATAGTGCTGGGCTTTATGTTGTAGTATAGTGCTGGGCTTTATGTTGTAGTATAGTGCTGGGCTTTATGTTGTAGTATAGTGCTGGGCTTTATGTTGTAGTATAGTGTGGGCTGGGCTTTATGTTGTAGTATAGTGTTGGGCTTTATGTTGTAGTATAGTGTTGGGCTTTATGTTGTAGTATAGTGCTGGGCTTTATGTTGTAGTGTAGTGCTGGGCTTTATTTTGTAGTATAGTGCTGGGCTTTATGTTGTAGTATAGTGTTGGGCTTTATGTTGTAGTATAGTGCTGGGCTTTATGTTGTAGTATAGTGCTGGGCTTTATGTTGTAGTATAGTGTTGGGCTTTATGTTGTAGTATAGTGTTGGGCTTTATGTTGTAGTATAGTGCTGGGCTGGGCTTTATGTTGTAGTATAGTGCTGGGCTTTATGTTGTAGTATAGTGCGGGCTTTATGTTGTAGTATAGTGCTGTGCTTTATGTTGTAGTATAGTGTTGGGCTTTATGTTGTAGTATAGTGCTGGGCTTTATGTTGTAGTATAGTGCTGGGCTGGGCTTTATGTTGTAGTATAGTGCTGGGCTTTATGTTGTAGTATAGTGCTGGGCTTTAAGTTTTATAGTTAGGCTTTATGTTGTAGTATAGTGTTGGGCTTTATGTTGTAGTATAGTGCTGGGCTTTATGTTGTAGTATAGTGCTGGGCTTTATGTTGCAGTATAGTGTTGGGCTTTATGTAGCAGTATAGTGTTGGGCTTTATGTTGTAGTATAGTTGGCTTTATAGTATGTGCTGGGCTTTATGTTGTAGTATAGTGTTGGGCTTTATGTTGTAGTATAGTGCTGGGCTTTATGTTGTAGTATAGTGTGCTGGGCTTTATGTTGTAGTGTAGTGCTGGGCTTTATGTTGTAGTATAGTGCTGGGCTGGGCTTTATGTTGTAGTGTAGTGCTGGGCTTTATGTTGTAGTATAGTGTTGGGCTTTATGTTGTAGTATAGTGCTGGGCTGGGCTTTATGTTGTAGTATAGTGCTGGGCTTTATGTTGTAGTATAGTGTTGGGCTTTATGTTGTAGTATAGTGCTGGGCTGGGCTTTATGTTGTAGTATAGTGTTGGGCTTTATGTTGTAGTATAGTGCTGGGCTTTATGTTGTAGTGTAGTGTTGGGCTTTATGTTGTAGTATAGTGCTGGGCTGGGCTGGGCTTTATGTTGAAGTATAGCTTTATGTTGTAGTATAGTGCTGGGCTTTATGTTGTAGTATAGTGCTGGGCTTTATGTTGTAGTATAGTGCTGGGCTTTATGTTGTAGTATAGTGTTGGGCTTTATGTTGTAGTATAGTGCTGGGCTTTATGTTGTAGTATAGTGTTGTGTTGTAGTAGTGCTGGGCTTTATGTTGTAGTATAGTGTTGGGCTTTATGTTGTAGTATAGTGTTGGGCTTTATGATGTAGTAGAGGCTGTATGTCGAGCCTGTTTATCGAGGCTGTTTAACGAGGCTGTTTATTGAGGCTGTATGTCGAAGCTGTTTCTCAAGGCTGTATGTTGAGTTTTTGTTGTTCTCACGTGATCTGAACTGAACTGATTAGCTGTGAATCTACAAGTGTTGATTGATCAACTAGCTAGCTACTCTACCCTGTTTATCTGCTTCATAAAGTTCAACTAGCTCGCTACTCTACCCTGTTTATCTTTATAAAGACCAACTAGCTAGCTACTCACCCTGTTTATCTGCTTCATAAAGATCAACTAGCTCGCTACTCTACCCTGTTTATCTGCTTCATAAAGACCAACTAGCTCGCTACTCTACCCTGTTTATCTGCTTCATAATAATCAACTAGCTCGCTACTCTACCCTGTTTATCTGCTTCATAATGATCAACTAGCTAGCTACTCTACCCTGTTTATCTGCTTCATAATGATCAACTAGCTCGCTACTCTACCCTGTTTATCTGCTTCATAAAGACCAACTAACTAGCTACTCTACCCTGTTTATCTGCTTCATAAAGTTCAACTAACTAGCTACTCTACCCTGTTTATCTGCTTCATAATGATCAACTAGCTCGTTACTCTACCCTGTTTATCTGCTTCATAAAGACCAACTAACTAGCTATCTACCCTGTTTATCTGCTTCATAAAGTTCAACTAACTAGCTACTCTACCCTGTTTATCTGCTTCATAATGATCAACTAGCTAGCTACTCTACCCTGTTTATCTGCTTCATAATGATCAACTAGCTCGCTACTCTACCCTGTTTATCTGCTTCATAAAGACCAACTAACTAGCTACTCTACCCTGTTTATCTGCTTCATAAAGCTACTCTACCCTGTTTATCTGCTTCATAATGATCAACTAGCTAGCTACTCTACCCTGCATAAAGACCAACTAGCTCGCTACTCTACCCTGTTTATCTGCTTCATAATGATCAACTAGCTACCCTGTTTATCTGCTTCATAATGATTAACTACCCTGTTTATCTGCTTCATAATGATCAACTCTACCCTGTTTATCTGCTTCATAAAGGCCTGTAAATCCACACAGAGCTGCACGTCCAGCCAGAGAGAAATGTTTTGGCTTTTTGACAAGTACATTTATGTTTTATTTGTGGCTGCATCCACTTTAATACTGACACGAAGGGGCTGAAGTTGGAACAGGAAATGGTATAGACAAAAGATCTGAAGATGAAAGATCTGTAAACCTGAAGGGTGTACAGTGTAAACTGTCACTGTCCCAAATGGCACCCTATTCCCTACTTAGCGTACTACTTTTGACAAGAGCCTTATAGATCCTGGTCAAATGAACACTCTTAAAAAAAAGGGTTATTCTGCTTTCCCCCACAGGAGAACCCTTTGAAGAACCCGGGTGGAACTCTTTTTGGTTCCAGGAAGAACCCTGTTCGGTTACGGGTGGAACTCTTTTGGTTCCAGGTAGAACCCTTTTTGGTTCCAGGTAGAACCCTTTTTGGTTCCAGGTAGAACCCTTTTGGTTCCAGGAAGAACCCTTTGGTTCCAGGTAGAACCCTTTTTGGTTCCAGGTAGAACCCTTTTGGTTCCAGGAAGAACCCTTTGGTTCCGGCAGAACCTTTTTGGTTCCAGGTAGAACCCTTTTGGTTCCGGGTAGAACCCTTTTGGTTCCAGGTAGAACCCTTTTTGGTTACGGGTGGAACTATTTTGCATTCTGTGAAGAACCCTTTCCACAGAGGGTTCTACATGGAAGCCAAAACAGGTTCTACCCGGAACCAAACAGTGTTCTTCCTGGAACCTGGAAAAAGGGTTCTACCTGGAACAAAAAGGGTTCGTCCTGGAGCCAAACAGGGTTCTACCTGGAACCAAAAGAGCTTCTCCTATGGGGACAGCAGAAGAACCGTTTAGGAACCTTTTTTTCTAAGAGTGTAGTGGACTATATAGGGAACATGGTGCCATTTAGGATGTAACCAATAGGGTGTATGAAGTTCTGTTAGTTTGTATACCTTGATGAAGACAGCTTGTCTGTTGAAACATGGTTATTACATTATCTGAGCTCTCCTTTTCTTGTTAAGTGGATGGAGTTCTGTGACAGTTTTGGGATGGCTATTCTACCTCCAGAGGACTGTGTTGTGTCTTTGTAAAATAACGACGTAATGTTTACCTGCAGTAAATGACTGTCACAATGTAATATAACGCTCAGAGAAAGCCCTGACACAATGCTGCCTTACCTCCTACAGATCTGCTCCTCAGATTTAGTGTTTTAGACATGAAATACTCCAGGACACAGGTCTTATTGCACACAACTCTTATACATTATTACAGTGTGTGTGTGTGTGTGTGTGTGTGTGTGTGTGTGTGTGTGTGTGTGTGTGTGTGTGTGTGTGTGTGTGTGTGTGTGTGTGTGTGTGTGTGTGTGTGTGTGTGTGTGTGTGTGTGTGTGTGTGTGTGTGTGTGTAAAATCACCTTTACCTTTAAAACAGACTCAGAAGCAGGTTTGTCTGCACCCCATTCTCTAGCGGCTGAGGCTCAGAAGCAGGTTTGTCTGTACCCCATTCTCTAGCGGCTGAGGCTCAGAAGCAGGTTTGTCTGACCTCCCATTCTCTAGTGGTTGAGGCTCAGAAGCAGGTTTGTCTGCACCCCATTCTCTAGCGGTTGAGGCTCAGAAGCAGGTTTGTCTGTACCCCATTCTCTAGCGGTTGAGGCTCAGAAGCAGGTTTGTCTGCACCCCATTCTCTAGCGGTTGAGGCTCTGAAGCAGGTTTGTCTGTACTCCCATTCTCTAGCGGTCGAGGCTCAGAAGCAGGTTTGTCTGTACCCCATTCTCTAGCGGTTGAGGCTCAGAAGCAGGTTTGTCTGCACCCCATTCTCTAGCGGTTGAGGCTCAGAAGCAGGTTTGTCTGTACCCCATTCTCTAGCGGTTGAGGCTCAGAAGCAGGTTTGTCTGTACCCCATTCTCTAGCGGTTGAGGTTCAGAAGCAGGTTTGTCTGCACCCCATTCTCTAGCGGTTGAGGCTCAGAAGCAGGTTTGTCTGTACCCCATTCTCTAGCGGTTGAGGCTCAGAAGCAGGTTTGTCTGCACCCCATTCTCTAGCGGTTGAGGCTCAGAAGCAGGTTTGTCTGTACCCCATTCTCTAGCGGTTGAGGCTCAGAAGCAGGTTTGTCTGTACCCCATTCTCTAGCGGTTGAGGCTCAGAAGCAGGTTTGTCTGTACCCCATTCTCTAGCGGTTGAGGCTCAGAAGCAGGTTTGTCTGTACCCCATTCTCTAGCGGTTGAGGCTCAAAAGCAGGTTTGTCTGTGCCCCCATTCTCTAGCGGTTGAGGCTCAGAAGCAGGTTTGTCTGTACCCCATTCTCTAGCGGTTGAGGCTCAAAAGCAGGTGTGTCTGCACCCCATTCTCTAGCGGTTGAGGCTCAGAAGCAGGTTTGTCTGTACCCCATTCTCTAGCGGTTGAGGCTCAGAAGCAGGTTTGTCTGCACCCCATTCTCTAGCGGTTGAGGCTCAAAAGCAGGTGTGTCTGTACCCCATTCTCTAGCGGTTGAGGCTCAGAAGCAGGTTTGTCCGTACCCCATTCTCTAGCGGTTGAGGCTCAAAAGCAGGTTTGTCTGTACCCCATTCTCTAGCGGTTGAGGCTCAGAAGCAGGTTTGTCTGTACCCCATTCTCTAGCGGTTGAGGCTCAGAAGCAGGTTTGTCTGTACCCATTCTCTAGCGGTTGAGGCTCAGAAGCAGATTTGTCTGTACCCCATTCTCTAGCGGTTGAGGCTCAGAAGCAGGTTTGTCTGTACCCCATTCTCTAGCGGTTGAGGCTCAGAAGCAGGTTTGTCTGTACCCCATTCTCTAGCGGTTGAGGCTCAGAAGCAGGTTTGTCTGTACCCCATTCTCTAGCGGTTGAGGCTCAGAAGCAGGTTTGTCTGTACCCCATTCTCTAGCGGTTGAGGCTCAGAAGCAGGTTTGTCTGTACCCCATTCTCTTGTGGTTGAGGAGCTCTCTCTGTCTCTGCCATGGTTCCATTTAGACGAGGTTAGAGGATGCCAAAAAGGGGATTGTTCACATGGCTTTCAGCTGATGAGAGAGAGAGAGAGAGAGAGAGAGAATCTGGCTCTGTCCCAAATGGCACCGTAGTGCACTATATGCATAGGGGAGGTGTTTGGGACACAGGCTTGGTTGGAAGGATGAAGCACTCCAAATCTATCCAGTTTCTCTGCCATGCCAGCAGCAGACTGGCTTCTTGGAAAAAACTAAGATAAAGGTTCTCGAATCAGAGAAACTTGGAGAGGGAATGGTAAATGTATTTGGTTTTGACCTGTTTTGCCTCGTCCATCCGTCTCCAGTTTCACCAGGCTATTCTTCATCTGCTGTTTGATGGAGATATAGTTGGCTCTCTGTGTGATCCTAAAATGCCTGGATTTGGACAATACGAAGCACTAAATCATCCCAGTGACTGTATATACAAACGTGTGGACTTTGTAATGAAATACATCCCTGTTTTATACATTTTATTATTTTAGTTGTGTGTAGCAGTGGTAGCAGGAATACTCCTTTAGTTGTGTGTCCCAGTGGTACCAGGGAATAACCCTTAGTTGTGTGTAGCAGTGGTGGCAGGGAACCTTTAGTTGTGTGTAGCAGTGGTACCAGGGAATAACCCTTTAGTTGTGTGTAGCAGTGGTACTCCAGGGAATAACCCTTTAGTTGAGTGAGCAGTGGTACCAGGAATAACCCTTTAGTTGTGTGTAGCAGTGGTACCAGGGAATAACCCTTTAGTTGTGTGTCCCAGTGGTACTAGGGAATAACCCTTTAGTTGTGTGTAGCAGTGGTACCAGGGAATAACCCTTTAGTTGTGTGTAGATTGCCCAGTGGTACCAGGGAATAACCCTTTAGTTGTGTAGCAGTGGTACCAGGGAATAACCCTTTAGTTGTGTGTAGCAGTGGTACCAGGGAATAACCCTTTAGTTGTGTGTAGATTACCCAGTGGTACCAGGGAATAACCCTTTAGTTGTGTGTAGCAGTGGTACCAGGGAATAACCCTTTAGTTGTGTGTAGATTACCCTTTAGTGGTACAGTGGTACCAGGGAATAACCCTTTAGTTGTGTGTAGATTACCCAGTGGTACTAGGGAATAACCCTTTAGTTGTGTGTAGATTACCCAGTGGTACCAGGGAATAACCCTTTAGTTGTGTGTAGATTACCCAGTGGTACTAGGGAATAACCCTTTAGTTGTGTGTAGATTACCCAGTGGTAACAGGGAATAACCATTTAGTTGTGTGTAGATTACCCAGTGGTACCAGGGAATAACCCTTTAGTTGTGTGTAGATTACCCAGTGGTAACAGGGAATAACCCTTTAGTTGTGTGTAGATTACCCAGTGGTACCAGGGAATAACCCTTTAGTTGTGTGTAGATTACCCAGTGGTACCAGGGAATAACCCTTTAGTTGTGTGTCCCAGTGGTACCAGGGAATAACCCTTTAGTTGTGTGTAGCAGTGGTACCAGGGAATAACCCTTTAGTTGTGTAGATTACCCAGTGGTACCAGGGAATAACCCTTTAGTTGTGTGTAACAGTGGTACCAGGGAATAACCCTTTAGTTGTGTGTAGATTACCCAGTGGTACCAGGGAATAACCCTTTAGTTGTGTGTAGATTACCCAGTGGTACCAGGGAATAACCTTTGGTGTGTATGGTGCAGTTGCGGGAATAGGTGTGTGTAGCAGTGGTACCAGGGAATAACCCTTTAGTTGTGTGTAGCAGTGGTACCAGGGAATAACCCTTTAGTTGTGTGTAGATTACCCAGTGGTACCAGGGAATAACCCTTTAGTTGTGTGTAGCAGTGGTACCAGGGAATAACCCTTTAGTTGTGTGTAGCAGTGGTACCAGGGAATAACCCTTTAGTTGTGTGTAGCAGTGGTACCAGGGAATAACCCTTTAAGTTGTGTGTCCCAGTGGTACCAGGGAATAACCCTTTAGTTGTGTGTCCCAGTGGTACCGGGAATAACCCTTTAGTTGTGTGTAGCAGTGGTACAGGGAATAACCCTTTAGTTGTGTGTAGCAGTGGTACCAGGGAATAACCCTTTAGTTGTGTGTCCCAGTGGTACTAGGAATAACCCTTTAGTTGTGTGTCCCAGTGGTACCAGGGATTAACCCTTTAGTTGTGTGTAGCAGTGGTACCAGGGAATAACCCTTTAGTTTGTGTAGCAGTGGTACCAGGGAATAACCCTTTAGTTGTGTGTAGCAGTGGTACCAGGGAATAACCCTTTAGTTGTGTGTGTCCCAGTGGTACTAGGGAATAACCCTTTAGTTGTGTGTAGCAGTGGTACCAGGGAATAACCCTTTAGTTGTGTGTAGCAGTGGTACCAGGAATAACCCTTTAGTTGTGTGTAGCAGTGGTACCAGGGAATAACCCTTTAGTTGTGTGTAGATTACCCAGTGGTACCAGGGAATAACCCTTTAGTTGTGTGTAGCAGTGGTACCAGGGAATAACCCTTTAGTTGTGTGTCCCAGTGGTACCAGGGAATAACCCTTTAGTTGTGTGTCCCAGTGGTACCAGGGAATAACCCTGTTAATAGACCAATAGGAAAGAGATTTGGCTTGCCTGGTGACATCACCAGTAGATGAGTTAATATACCAATGAGAAAGAGATTTGGCTTGCCTGGTGACATCACCAGTAGATGAGTTAATATACCAATGAGAAAGAGATTTGGCTTGCCTGGTGACATCACCAGTAGATGAGTTAATAGACCAATGAGAAAGAGATTTGGCTTGCCTGGTGACATCACCACAGATGAGTTAATAGACCAATGAGAAAGAGATTTGGCTTGCCTGGTGACATCACCAATAAATGAGTTAATAGACCAATAAGAAAGAGATTTGGCTTGCCTGGTGACATCGCCAGTAGATGAGTTAATAGACCAATAAGACAGAGTGTTCCAAACCTCTCTGCCAATAACAGCTAGTTTTCTGTTTGCCCCGCCCCACTCAGACCACTCCCAGACAGTCCTTGAGAAATGCCTCTTTGTTGTCTTTTTTGGGATCATTTTAATTGAAAACAATCCCGGTAATGTATTCACAGTAATTGTTACCCAGAAATGATTTGATTATTGAGATGAAAGCAGCTGCGTTGGACCTTTTAACTAAATGATTCTGTAACTAAATATAATATTTATCACTAAAGACTCAAAAACAGCTTCTGGATGAAGACCTGAATCACCATTCAAATACAACGCTAAAGAAACCCTCTGAGAAAAGCATCGTCTGGAAAAGTCACGTTAACATGAAGGCCTCGTTCTCAATGGCATCCTCTTCTCTTTATGCTACAGTGCACTGCTTTTAATCAGGGCCCGTAGTAGTGCACTACATAGTGAAATTTGGACACACTGTCTAAATGATTCAAAGGTTATGTTGAAAGTGAAAACAAATTGCTGAGGAAATGTGATCTGTCCGTTAATTGGCCGCACGCTGCTGCTGAGCGAAAGTCGTCCATTAAAATTAAATCATCGAATTTAAAAAAAAATGTAAACACTGCACACACCGCGGAGTTTATGAGCGTTTTCTTAACTCTCATATAGATTGCATTTAATCGTCTCGTTTATGAGAAGTTACTTTATCAACAGACACTAGGCTCTAACACGCTCAGCTTCATCCTTCTTTGCTTGTTAAACTCTGGGAGGGGTTTATCAATCAGCATCTCCTAGTAATAAACAAAGACGATACCTTTTTAGGAGGCCTAAGATTGTCGTCCTTCAAAGTGTTGCGCTTGAATGCTGGAGTCGTGTGTGTTGACGCAACAGCGGAACATAAAATGTCATAGTTAAAAGGACAGCGATTCCTCAGGAAATGTCCCAAAATGGCAACCTATTCCCTTTATAGTGCACTACTTTTAACCAGGCCCTATGACACCCTATTCCCTTTGTAGCACTTATTTTAACCAGGCCCCTATGGCACCCTATTCCCCTATATGTAGTGCACTACTTTTAACCAGGCCCTATGACACCTATTCCCTTTGTAGTGCACTACTTTTAACCAGGACCTATGGCACCCTATTCTATATAGTGCACTACCTATAGGGGAATCTAGGAATAGGGTGCCATTTAGGACACTGTCTTTGTCTCTATGGGAATCCACACGGACACTGTCTTAGTCTCTATGGAATCACACAGGACACTGTCTTAGTCTCTATGGGAATCCACACAGGACACTGTCTTAGTCTCTATGGGAATCCACACAGGACACTGCCTTAGTCTCAGCATCCACACGGGACACTGTCTTAGTCTCTATGAGAATCCACACAGGACACTGTCTTAGTCTCCATGGAATCCACACAGGACACTGTCTTAGTCTCTATAGGAATCCACAGGACACTGTCTTAGTCTCTATTGGCATGCTTTGTGAAGCTAAGCCGCTACAGCTAAATGCTAAACATGGCAACCCGTTCTAGAAGTTAAACTCTACAGCCTAAATGCTAAACCTGTCCTTTAAACCTGTGTTGATGCTAAAAGCTAAATGTAAAAGCCACCTCTCCTTCCCTTTGCCCACAGACCTTCATAACCCAGGGCATGCAAATCACTTCCACTGGTGCCTAGAGAGTCACTTCCACTGGTGCCCAGAGAATCACTTCCACTGGTGCCCCAGAGAATCACTTCCACTGGTGCCCAGAGAATCACTCCCACTGGTGCCAGAGAATCACTTCCACTGGTGCCCAGAGAATCACTTCCACTGGTGCCCAGAGAATCACTTCCACTGGTGCCCAGAGAATCACTTCCACTGGTGCCCAGAGAATCACTTCCACTGGTGCCCAGGAGAATCACTTCCACTGGTGCCCAGATAATCACTTCCACTGGTGCCCAGAATAACTTCCACTGGTGCCCAGAGAATAACTTCCACTGGTCCCAGATCTTTTGTGCTGTCTTGCCAACTCCTATGGTCCTTGTCACGTCAAAACTGGGAAAGACAGCACAAACTGATCTGGAATCAGGCTACAATAACACAAAGGCGTTCATAACCCACGGCATCCACCTTATTTAACTGGCCTTCATCAACACACATGCAGCCAGCTGGTTACGTCCACAGAGACAGACAGGGATTAGTCATACTGACAACCATGGTCTCTAGGCCATGACCACATCACCGTCTGGTGGCCAAACCAGGCTGGACCATATTAATAATATAACTGGCCTCCCCTCCACATTTCTCCTCTCCTATCCTCTACCCTCCCTCCCCCCATTTCTCCTCTCCTATCCTCTCCCCATTTCTCCTCTCCCCCTCCCCCCCCATTTCCCTCCATTTCTCCTCTCCCTCCCCCTCCCCATTTCTCCT